>NW_027185036.1:0-40546 GCF_040668555.2 Bombus flavifrons
GTTATATAGTATTACGTTATAACGTATAACGTTATATAGTATCACCATGTAACGTATAACGTTATATAGTATTACGGTATAACGTATAACGTTATATACTATTACGTTATAACGTTATATAGTATCACCATGTAACGAATAACGTTATATAGTATTACGTTATAACGTATAACGTTATATAGTATTACGTTATAACGTATAACGTTATATAGTATTACGTTATAACGTATAACGTTATATAGTATTACCATATCACGTATAACGTTATATAGTATTACGGTATAACGTATAACGTTATATACTATTACGTTATAACGTTATATAGTATTACCATATAACGAATAACGTTATGTAGTATTACGCTATAACGTATAACCTTATATAGTATTACGTTATAACGTATAACGTTATATAGTATTACGTTATAACGTATAACGTTATATAGTATTACCATATAACGTATAACGTTATATAGTATTACGTTATAACGTATAACGTTATTTAGTATTACCATATAACGTATAACGTTATATAGTATTACGTTATAACGTATAACGATATATAGTATTACGTTATAACGTATAACATTATATGGTATTACGTTATAACGTATAACGTTATATAGTATTACATTATAACGTATAACATTATATGGTATTACGTTATAACGTATAACGTTATATAGTATTACGTTATAACGTATAACGTTATATAGTATTACGTTATAACGTATAACGTTACATAGTATTACGCTATAACGGATAACGTTACATAGTATTACGTTATAACGGATAACGTTATATAGTATTACGTTATAACGTATAACGTTATATAGTATTACGTTATAACGTATAACGTTATATAGTATTACCATATAACGTATAACGTTATATAGTATTACGTTATAACGTATAACGTTATATAGTATTACGTTATAACGTATAACTTTATATAGTATTACGTTATAACGTATAACGTTATATAGTATTACCATATAACGTATAACGTTATATAGTATTACGTTATAACGTATAACGTTATATACTATTACGTTATAACGTATAACGTTATATAGTATCACCATATAACGTATAACGTTATATAGTATCACCATGTAACGTATAACGTTATATAGTACCACCATGTAACGTATAACGTTATATAGTATTACGTTATAACGTATAACGTTATATAGTATTACCATATAACGTATAACGTTATATAGTATTACCATATAACGTATAACGTTATATAGTATCACCATATAACGTATAACGTTATATAGTATCACCATGTTACGTATAACGTTATATAGTATCACCATGTAACGTATAACGTTATATAGTATCACCATGTAACGTATAACGTTATATAGTATTACGTTATAACGTATAACGTTATATAGTATGACGTTATAACGTATAACGTTATATAGTATTACCATATAACGTATAACGTTATATAGTATTACGTTATAACGTATAACGTTATATAGTATTACGTTATAACGTATAACGTTATATAGTATTACGTTATAACGTATAACGTTATATAGTATTACGTTATAACGTATAACGTTATTTAGTATTACCATATAACGTATAACGTTATGTAGTATTACGTTATAACGTATAACGTTATATAGTATTACCATATAACGTATAACGTTATATAGTATTACCATATAACGTATAACGTTATATAGTATTACGTTATAACGTATAACGTTATATAGTATTACGTTATAACGTATAACGTTATATAGTATTACGTTATAACGTATAACGTTATATAGTATTACGTTATAACGTATAACGTTATACAGTATTACGTTATAACGTATAACGTTATATAGTATTACGTTATAACGTATAACGTTATATAGTATTACGTTATAACGTGTAACATTTTATAGTATTACGTTATAACGTATAACGTTATATAGTATCACCATGTAACGTACAACGTTATATAGTATTACGTTATAACGTATAACGTTATATAGTATTACGTTATAACGTATAACGTTATATAGTATTACGTTATATCGTATAACGTTATATAGTATTACGTTATAACGTATAACGTTATATAGTATTACCATATAACGTATAACGTTATATAGTATTAGGTTATAACGTTATATAGTATCACCATATAACGTATAACGTTATATAGTATTACGTTATATCGTATAACGTTATATAGTATTACGTTATAACGTATAACGTTATATAGTATTACGTTATAACGTATAACGTTATATAGTATTACGTTATAACGTATAACGTTATATATTATTACGTTATAACGTATAACGTTATATAGTATTACGTTATAACGTATAACGTTATATAGTATTACGTTATAACGTATAACGTTATATAGTATTACGTTATAACGTATAACATTATATAGTATTACGTTATAACGTATAACGTTATATAGTATCACCATGTAACGTATAACGTTATATAGTATCACCATGTAACGTATAACGTTATATAGTATCACCATGTAACGTATAACGTTATATAGTATTACGTTATAACGTATAACGTTATATAGTATGACGTTATAACGAATAACGTTATATAGTATTACCGTATAACGTATAACGTTATATAGTATTACCATATAACGTATAACGTTATATAGTATTACCATATAACGTATAACGTTATGTAGTATTACGTTATAACGTATAACGTTATATAGTATTACGTTATAACGTATAACGTTATATAGTATTACGTTATAACGTATAACGTTATATAGTATCACCATGTAACGTATAACGTTATATAGTATCACCATGTAACGTATAACGTTATATAGTATTACGTTATAACGTATAACGTTATATAGTATTACGTTATAACGTATAACGTTATATAGTATTACGTTATAACGTATAACGTTATTTAGTATTACCATATAACGTATAACGTTATATAGTATTACCATATAATGTATAACGTTATATAGTATCACCATATAACGTATAACGTTATATAGTATTACCATATAACGTATAACGTTATATAGTATTACGTTATAACGTGTAACATTTTATAGTATTACGTTATAACGTATAACGTTATATAGTATCACCATGTAACGTACAACGTTATATAGTATTACGATATAACGTATAACGTTATATAGTATTACGTTATAACGTATAACGTTATATAGTATTACGTTATATCGTTTAACGTTATATAGTATTACGTTATAACGTATAACGTTATATAGTATTACCATATAACGTATAACGTTATATAGTATTAGGTTATAACGTTATATAGTATCACCATATAACGTATAACGTTATATAGTATTACGTTATATCGTATAACGTTATATAGTATTACGTTATAACGTATAACGTTATATAGTATTACGTTATAACGTATAACGTTATATAGTATTACGTTATAACGTATAACGTTATATAGTATTACGTTATAACGTATAACGTTATATAGTATTACGTTATAACGTATAACGTTATATAGTATTACGTTATAACGTATAACGTTATATAGTATTACGTTATAACGTGTAACATTTTATAGTATTACGTTATAACGTATAACGTTATATAGTATCACCATGTAACGTACAACGTTATATAGTATTACGTTATAACGTATAACGTTATATAGTATTACGTTATAACGTATAACGTTATATAGTATTACGTTATATCGTATAACGTTATATAGTATTACGTTATAACGTATAACGTTATATAGTATTACCATATAACGTATAACGTTATATAGTATTAGGTTATAACGTTATATAGTATCACCATATAACGTATAACGTTATATAGTATTACGTTATATCGTATAACGTTATATAGTATTACGTTATAACGTATAACGTTATATAGTATTACGTTATAACGTATAACGTTATATAGTATTACGTTATAACGTATAACGTTATATAGTATTACGTTATAACGTATAACGTTATATAGTATTACGTTATAACGTATAACGTTATATAGTATTACGTTATAACGTATAACGTTACATAGTATTACGCTATAACGGATAACGTTACATAGTATTACGTTATAACGGATAACGTTATATAGTATTACGTTATAACGTATAACGTTATATAGTATTACGTTATAACGTATAACGTTATATAGTATTACCATATAACGTATAACGTTATATAGTATTACGTTATAACGTATAACGTTATATAGTATTACGTTATAACGTATAACTTTATATAGTATTACGTTATAACGTATAACGTTATATAGTTTTACCATATAACGTATAACGTTATATAGTATTACGTTATAACGTATAACGTTATATACTATTACGTTATAACGTATAACGTTATATAGTATCACCATATAACGTATAACGTTATATAGTATCACCATGTAACGTATAACGTTATATAGTACCACCATGTAACGTATAACGTTATATAGTATTACGTTATAACGTATAACGTTATATAGTATTACCATATAACGTATAACGTTATATAGTATTACCATATAACGTATAACGTTATATAGTATCACCATATAACGTATAACGTTATATAGTATCACCATGTTACGTATAACGTTATATAGTATCACCATGTAACGTATAACGTTATATAGTATCACCATGTAACGTATAACGTTATATAGTATTACGTTATAACGTATAACGTTATATAGTATGACGTTATAACGTATAACGTTATATAGTATTACCATATAACGTATAACGTTATATAGTATTACGTTATAACGTATAACGTTATATAGTATTACGTTATAACGTATAACGTTATATAGTATTACGTTATAACGTATAACGTTATATAGTATTACGTTATAACGTATAACGTTATTTAGTATTACCATATAACGTATAACGTTATGTAGTATTACGTTATAACGTATAACGTTATATAGTATTACCATATAACGTATAACGTTATATAGTATTACCATATAACGTATAACGTTATATAGTATTACGTTATAACGTATAACGTTATATAGTATCACCATGTAACGTATAACGTTATATAGTATTACGGTATAACGTATAACGTTATATACTATTACGTTATAACGTTATATAGTATCACCATGTAACGAATAACGTTATATAGTATTACGTTATAACGTATAACGTATAACGTTATATAGTATTACGTTATAACGTATAACGTTATATCGTATTACGTTATAACGTATAACGTTATTTAGTATTACCATATAACGTATAACGTTATATAGTATTACGTTATAACGTTATATAGTATTACGTTATAACGTATAACGTTATATAGTATTACGTTATAACGTATAACATTATATGGTATTACGTTATAACGTATAACGTTATATAGTATTACGTTATAACGTATAACATTATATGGTATTACGTTATAACGTATAACGTTATATAGTATTACGTTATAACGTATAACGTTACATAGTATTACGCTATAACGGATAACGTTACATAGTATTACGTTATAACGGATAACGTTATATAGTATTACGTTATAACGTTATATAGTATTACGTTATAACGTTATATAGTATTACGTTATAACGTATAACGTTATATAGTATTACGTTATAACGTATAACATTATATGGTATTACGTTATAACGTATAACGTTATATAGTATTACGTTATAACGTATAACATTATATGGTATTACGTTATAACGTATAACGTTATATAGTATTACGTTATAACATATAACATTATATGGTATTACGTTATAACGTATAACGTTATATAGTATTACGTTATAACGTATAACGTTATATAGTATTACGTTATAACGTATAACGTTACATAGTATTACGCTATAACGGATAACGTTACATAGTATTACGTTATAACGGATAACGTTATATAGTATTACGTTATAACGTTATATAGTATTACGTTATAACGTATAACGTTATATAGTATTACGTTATAACGTATAACGTTACATAGTATTACGCTATAACGGATAACGTTACATAGTATTACGTTATAACGGATAACGTTATATAGTATTACGTTATAACGTTATATAGTATTACGTTATAACGTATAACGTTATATAGTATTACGTTATAACGTATAACATTATATGGTATTACGTTATAACGTGTAACGTTATATAGTATTACGTTATAACGTATAACATTATATGGTATTACGTTATAACGTATAACGTTATATAGTATTACGTTATAACGTATAACGTTATATAGTATTACGTTATAACGTATAACGTTATATAGTATTACGTTATAACGTATAACGTTATATAGTATTACGTTATAACGTATAACTTTATATAGTATTACCATATAACGTATAACGTTATATAGTATTACGTTATAGCGTATAACTTTATATAGTATTACGTTATAACGTATAACGTTATATAGTATTACCATATAACGTATAACGTTATATACTATTACGTTATAACGTATAACGTTATATACTATTACGTTATAACGTATAACGTTATATAGTATCACCATGTAACGTATAACGTTATATAGTATCACCATGTAACGTATAACTTTATATAGTATTACCATATAACGTATAACGTTATATAGTATTACCATATAACGTATAACGTTATATAGTATTACCATATAACGTATAACGTTATATAGTATTACCATATAACGTATAACGTTATATAGTATTACGTTATAACGTATAACGTTATATAGTATTACGTTATAACGTATAACGTTATATAGTATTACGTTATAACGTATAACGTTACATAGTATTACGTTATAACGTATAACGTTATATAGTATTACGTTATAACGTATAACGTTATATAGTATTACGTTATAACGTATAACGTTATATAGTATTACGTTATGACGTATAACGTTATATAGTATTACGTTATAACGTATAACATTATATAGTATTACGTTATAACGTATAACGTTATATAGTATTACCATGTAACGTATAACGTTATATAGTATCACCATGTAACGTATAACGTTATATAGTATCACCATGTAACGTATAACGTTATATAGTATCACCATATAACGTATATCGTTATTTAGTATTACCATATAACGTATAACGTTATGTAGTATTACGTTATAACGTATAACGTTATATAGTATTACGTTATAACGTATAACGTTATATAGTATTACGTTATAACGTATAACGTTATATAGTATTACCATATCACGTATAACGTTATATAGTATTACGGTATAACGTATAACGTTATATACTATTACGTTATAACGTTATATAGTATTACCATATAACGAATAACGTTATGTAGTATTACGCTATAACGTATAACGTTATATAGTATTACGTTATAACGTATAACGTTATATAGTATTACGTTATAACGTATAACGTTATATAGTATTACCATATAACGTATAACGTTATATAGTATTACGTTATAACGTATAACGTTATTTAGTATTACCATATAACGTATAACGTTATATAGTATTACGTTATAACGTATAACGTTATATAGTATTACGTTATAACGTATAACATTATATGGTATTACGTTATAACGTATAACGTTATATAGTATTACGTTATAACGTATAACATTATATGGTATTACGTTATAACGTATAACGTTATATAGTATTACGTTATAACGTATAACGTTATATAGTATTACGTTATAACGTATAACGTTACATAGTATTACGCTATAACGGATAACGTTACATAGTATTACGTTATAACGGATAACGTTATATAGTATTACGTTATAACGTATAACGTTATATAGTATTACGTTATAACGTATAACGTTATATAGTATCACCATATAACGTATAACGTTATATAGTATTACGTTATAACGTATAACGTTATATAGTATTACGTTATACCGTAAAACTTTATACATTATTATGTTATAACGTATAACGTTATATAGTATTACCATATAACGTATAACGTTATATAGTATTACGTTATAACGTATAACGTTATATACTATTACGTTATAACGTATAACGTTATATAGTATCACCATATAACGTATAACGTTATATAGTATCACCATGTAACGTATAACGTTATATAGTACCACCATGTAACGTATAACGTTATATAGTATTACGTTATAACGTATAACGTTATATAGTATGACGTTATAACGTATAACGTTATATAGTATTACCATATAACGTATAACGTTATATAGTATCACCATATAACGTATAACGTTATATAGTATCACCATATAACGTATAACGTTATATAGTATCACCATGTAACGTATAACGTTATATAGTATCACCATGTAACGTATAACGTTATATAGTATCACCATGTAACGTATAACGTTATATAGTATTACGTTATAACGTATAACGTTATATAGTATTACCATATAACGTATAACGTTATATAGTATCACCATATAACGTATAACGTTATATAGTATCACCATATAACGTATAACGTTATATAGTATCACCATATAACGTATAACGTTATATAGTATCACCATGTAACGTATAACGTTATATAGTATCACCATGTAACGTATAACGTTATATAGTATCACCATGTAACGTATAACGTTATATAGTATTACGTTATAACGTATAACGTTATATAGTATTACGTTATAACGTATAACGTTATATAGTATTACGTTATAACGTATAACGTTATTTAGTATTACCATATAACGTATAACGTTATATAGTATTACCATATAATGTATAACGTTATATAGTATCACCATATAACGTATAACGTTATATAGTATTACCATATAACGTATAACGTTATATAGTATTACGTTATAACGTGTAACATTTTATAGTATTACGTTATAACGTATAACGTTATATAGTATCACCATGTAACGTACAACGTTATATAGTATTACGTTATAACGTATAACGTTATATAGTATTACGTTATAACGTATAACGTTATATAGTATTACGTTATATCGTTTAACGTTATATAGTATTACGTTATAACGTATAACGTTATATAGTATTACCATATAACGTATAACGTTATATAGTATTAGGTTATAACGTTATATAGTATCACCATATAACGTATAACGTTATATAGTATTACGTTATATCGTATAACGTTATATAGTATTACGTTATAACGTATAACGTTATATAGTATTACGTTATAACGTATAACGTTATATAGTATTACGTTATAACGTATAACGTTATATAGTATTACGTTATAACGTATAACGTTATATAGTATTACGTTATAACGTATAACGTTATATAGTATTACGTTATAACGTATAACGTTATATAGTATTACGTTATAACGTGTAACATTTTATAGTATTACGTTATAACGTATAACGTTATATAGTATCACCATGTAAAGTACAACGTTATATAGTATTACGTTATAACGTATAACGTTATATAGTATTACGTTATAACGTATAACGTTATATAGTATTACGTTATATCGTATAACGTTATATAGTATTACGTTATAACGTATAACGTTATATAGTATTACCATATAACGTATAACGTTATATAGTATTAGGTTATAACGTTATATAGTATCACCATATAACGTATAACGTTATATAGTATTACGTTATATCGTATAACGTTATATAGTATTACGTTATAACGTATAACGTTATATAGTATTACGTTATAACGTATAACGTTATATAGTATTACGTTATAACGTATAACGTTATATAGTATTACGTTATAACGTATAACGTTATATAGTATTACGTTATAACGTATAACGTTATATAGTATTACGTTATAACGTATAACGTTATATAGTATTACGTTATAACGTATAACATTATATAGTATTACGTTATAACGTATAACGTTATATAGTATCACCATGTAACGTATAACGTTATATAGTATCACCATGTAACGTATAACGTTATATAGTATTACGTTATAACGTATAACGTTATATAGTATGACGTTATAACGAATAACGTTATATAGTATTACCGTATAACGTATAACGTTATATAGTATTACCATATAACGTATAACGTTATATAGTATTACCATATAACGTATAACGTTATGTAGTATTACGTTATAACGTATAACGTTATATAGTATTACGTTATAACGTATAACGTTATATAGTATTACGTTATAACGTATAACGTTATATAGTATCACCATGTAACGTATAACGTTATATAGTATTACGGTATAACGTATAACGTTATATACTATTACGTTATAACGTTATATAGTATCACCATGTAACGAATAACGTTATATAGTATTACGTTATAACGTATAACGTTATATAGTATTACGTTATAACGTATAACGTTATATAGTATTACGTTATAACGTATAACGTTATATAGTATTACCATATCACGTATAACGTTATATAGTATTACGGTATAACGTATAACGTTATATACTATTACGTTATAACGTTATATAGTATTACCATATAACGAATAACGTTATGTAGTATTACGCTATAACGTATAACCTTATATAGTATTACGTTATAACGTATAACGTTATATAGTATTACGTTATAACGTATAACGTTATATAGTATTACCATATAACGTATAACGTTATATAGTATTACGTTATAACGTATAACGTTATTTAGTATTACCATATAACGTATAACGTTATATAGTATTACGTTATAACGTTATATAGTATTACGTTATAACGTATAACGTTACATAGTATTACGCTATAACGGATAACGTTACATAGTATTACGTTATAACGGATAACGTTATATAGTATTACGTTATAACGTATAACGTTATATAGTATTACGTTATAACGTATAACGTTATATAGTATTACCATATAACGTATAACGTTATATAGTATTACGTTATAACGTATAACGTTATATAGTATTACGTTATAACGTATAACTTTATATAGTATTACGTTATAACGTATAACGTTATATAGTATTACCATATAACGTATAACGTTATATAGTATTACGTTATAACGTATAACGTTATATACTATTACGTTATAACGTATAACGTTATATAGTATCACCATATAACGTATAACGTTATATAGTATCACCATGTAACGTATAACGTTATATAGTACCACCATGTAACGTATAACGTTATATAGTATTACGTTATAACGTATAACGTTATATAGTATGACGTTATAACGTATAACGTTATATAGTATTACCATATAACGTATAACGTTATATAGTATCACCATATAACGTATAACGTTATATAGTATCACCATATAACGTATAACGTTATATAGTATCACCATGTAACGTATAACGTTATATAGTATCACCATGTAACGTATAACGTTATATAGTATCACCATGTAACGTATAACGTTATATAGTATTACGTTATAACGTATAACGTTATATAGTATTACCATATAACGTATAACGTTATATAGTATTACCATATAACGTATAACGTTATATAGTATTACCATATAACGTATAACGTTATATAGTATCACCATATAACGTATAACGTTATATAGTATCACCATGTTACGTATAACGTTATATAGTATCACCATGTAACGTATAACGTTATATAGTATCACCATGTAACGTATAACGTTATATAGTATTACGTTATAACGTATAACGTTATATAGTATGACGTTATAACGTATAACGTTATATAGTATTACCATATAACGTATAACGTTATATAGTATTACGTTATAACGTATAACGTTATATAGTATTACGTTATAACGTATAACGTTATATAGTATTACGTTATAACGTATAACGTTATATAGTGTTACGTTATAACGTATAACGTTATTTAGTATTACCATATAACGTATAACGTTATGTAGTATTACGTTATAACGTATAACGTTATATAGTATTACCATATAACGTATAACGTTATATAGTATTACCATATAACGTATAACGTTATATAGTATTACGTTATAACGTATAACGTTTTATAGTATTACGTTATAACGTATAACGTTATATAGTATTACGTTATAACGTATAACGTTATATAGTATTACGTTATAACGTATAACGTTATATAGTATTACGTTATAACGTATAACGTTATATATTATTACGTTATAACGTATAACGTTATATAGTATTACGTTATAACGTATAACGTTATATAGTATTACCATATAACGTATAACGTTATATAGTATTAGGTTATAACGTTATATAGTATCACCATATAACGTATAACGTTATATAGTATTACGTTATATCGTATAACGTTATATAGTATTACGTTATAACGTATAACGTTATATAGTATTACGTTATAACGTATAACGTTATATAGTATTACGTTATAACGTATAACGTTATATATTATTACGTTATAACGTATAACGTTATATAGTATTACGTTATAACGTATAACGTTATATAGTATTACGTTATAACGTATAACGTTATATAGTATTACGTTATAACGTATAACATTATATAGTATTACGTTATAACGTATAACGTTATATAGTATTACCATATAACGTATAACGTTATATAGTATTACCATATAACGTATAACGTTATATAGTATTACGTTATAACGTATAACGTTATATAGTATTACGTTATAACGTATAACGTTATATAGTATTACGTTATAACGTATAACGTTACATAGTATTACGTTATAACGTATAACGTTATATAGTATTACGTTATAACGTATAACGTTATATAGTATTACGTTATAACGTATAACGTTATATAGTATTACGTTATGACGTATAACGTTATATAGTATTACGTTATAACGTATAACATTATATAGTATTACGTTATAACGTATAACGTTATATAGTATTACCATGTAACGTATAACGTTATATAGTATCACCATGTAACGTATAACGTTATATAGTATCACCATGTAACGTATAACGTTATATAGTATTACGTTATAACGTATAACGTTATATAGTATGACGTTATAACGCATAACGTTATATAGTATTACCATATAACGTATAACGTTATATAGTATTACGTTATAACGTATAACGTTATATAGTATCACCATGTAACGTATAACGTTATATAGTATCACCATGTAACGTATAACGTTATATAGTATCACCATGTAACGTATAACGTTATATAGTATCACCATATAACGTATAACGTTATTTAGTATTACCATATAACGTATAACGTTATGTAGTATTACGTTATAACGTATAACGTTATATAGTATTACGTTATAACGTATAACGTTATATAGTATTACGTTATAACGTATAACGTTATATAGTATTACCATATCACGTATAACGTTATATAGTATTACGGTATAACGTATAACGTTATATACTATTACGTTATAACGTTATATAGTATTACCATATAACGAATAACGTTATGTAGTATTACGCTATAACGTATAACCTTATATAGTATTACGTTATAACGTATAACGTTATATAGTATTACGTTATAACGTATAACGTTATATAGTATTACCATATAACGTATAACGTTATATAGTATTACGTTATAACGTATAACGTTATTTAGTATTACCATATAACGTATAACGTTATATAGTATTACGTTATAACGTTATATAGTATTACGTTATAACGTATAACGTTATATAGTATTACGTTATAACGTATAACATTATATGGTATTACGTTATAACGTATAACGTTATATAGTATTACATTATAACGTATAACATTATATGGTATTACGTTATAACGTATAACGTTATATAGTATTACGTTATAACGTATAACGTTATATAGTATTACGTTATAACGTATAACGTTACATAGTATTACGCTATAACGGATAACGTTACATAGTATTACGTTATAACGGATAACGTTATATAGTATTACGTTATAACGTATAACGTTATATAGTATTACGTTATAACGTATAACGTTATATAGTATCACCATATAACGTATAACGTTATATAGTATCACCATGTAACGTATAACGTTATACAGTACCACCATGTAACGTATAACGTTATATAGTATTACGTTATAACGTATAACGTTATATAGTATGACGTTATAACGTATAACTTTATATAGTATTACCATATAACGTATAACGTTATATAGTATTACGTTATAGCGTATAACTTTATATAGTATTATGTTATAACGTATAACGTTATATAGTATTACCATATAACGTATAACGTTATGTAGTATTACGTTATAACGTATAACGTTATATAGTATTACGTTATAACGTATAACGTTATATAGTATTACGTTATAACGTATAACGTTATATAGTATCACCATGTAACGTATAACGTTATATAGTATTACGGTATAACGTATAACGTTATATACTATTACGTTATAACGTTATATAGTATCACCATGTAACGAATAACGTTATATAGTATTACGTTATAACGTATAACGTATAACGTTATATAGTATTACGTTATAACGTATAACGTTATATCGTATTACGTTATAACGTATAACGTTATTTAGTATTACCATATAACGTATAACGTTATATAGTATTACGTTATAACGTTCTATAGTATTACGTTATAACGTATAACGTTATATAGTATTACGTTATAACGTATAACATTATATGGTATTACGTTATAACGTATAACGTTATATAGTATTACGTTATAACGTATAACATTATATGGTATTACGTTATAACGTATAACGTTATATAGTATTACGTTATAACGTATAACGTTACATAGTATTACGCTATAACGGATAACGTTACATAGTATTACGTTATAACGGATAACGTTATATAGTATTACGTTATAACGTTATATAGTATTACGTTATAACGTTATATAGTATTACGTTATAACGTATAACGTTATATAGTATTACGTTATAACGTATAACATTATATGGTATTACGTTATAACGTATAACGTTATATAGTATTACGTTATAACGTATAACATTATATGGTATTACGTTATAACGTATAACGTTATATAGTATTACGTTATAACATATAACATTATATGGTATTACGTTATAACGTATAACGTTATATAGTATTACGTTATAACGTATAACGTTATATAGTATTACGTTATAACGTATAACGTTATATAGTATTACGTTATAACGTATAACATTATATGGTATTACGTTATAACGTATAACGTTATATAGTATTACGTTATAACGTATAACATTATATGGTATTACGTTATAACGTTTAACGTTATATAGTATTACGTTATAACATATAACATTATATGGTATTACGTTATAACGTATAACGTTATATAGTATTACGTTATAACGTATAACGTTATATAGTATTACGTTATAGCGTATAACATTATATGGTATTACGTTATAACGTATAACGTTATATAGTATTACGTTATAACGTATAACGTTACATAGTATTACGCTATAACGGATAACGTTACATAGTATTACGTTATAACGGATAACGTTATATAGTATTACGTTATAACGTATAACGTTATATAGTATTACGTTATAACGTATAACGTTATATAGTATCACCATATAACGTATAACGTTATATAGTATCACCATGTAACGTATAACGTTATATAGTACCACCATGTAACGTATAACGTTATATAGTATTACGTTATAACGTATAACGTTATATAGTATGACGTTATAACGTATAACTTTATATAGTATTACCATATAACGTATAACGTTATATAGTATTACGTTATAGCGTATAACTTTATATAGTATTACGTTATAACGTATAACGTTATATAGTATTACCATATAACGTATAACGTTATGTAGTATTACGTTATAACGTATAACGTTATATAGTATTACGTTATAACGTATAACGTTATATAGTATTACGTTATAACGTATAACGTTATATAGTATCACCATGTAACGTATAACGTTATATAGTATTACGGTATAACGTATAACGTTATATACTATTACGTTATAACGTTATATAGTATCACCATGTAACGAATAACGTTATATAGTATTACGTTATAACGTATAACGTATAACGTTATATAGTATTACGTTATAACGTATAACGTTATATCGTATTACGTTATAACGTATAACGTTATTTAGTATTACCATATAACGTATAACGTTATATAGTATTACGTTATAACGTTATATAGTATTACGTTATAACGTATAACGTTATATAGTATTACGTTATAACGTATAACATTATATGGTATTACGTTATAACGTATAACGTTATATAGTATTACGTTATAACGTATAACATTATATGGTATTACGTTATAACGTATAACGTTATATAGTATTACGTTATAACGTATAACGTTACATAGTATTACGCTATAACGGATAACGTTACATAGTATTACGTTATAACGGATAACGTTATATAGTATTACGTTATAACGTTATATAGTATTACGTTATAACGTTATATAGTATTACGTTATAACGTATAACGTTATATAGTATTACGTTATAACGTATAACATTATATGGTATTACGTTATAACGTATAACGTTATATAGTATTACGTTATAACGTATAACATTATATGGTATTACGTTATAACGTATAACGTTATATAGTATTACGTTATAACATATAACATTATATGGTATTACGTTATAACGTATAACGTTATATAGTATTACGTTATAACGTATAACGTTATATAGTATTACGTTATAACGTATAACGTTACATAGTATTACGCTATAACGGATAACGTTACATAGTATTACGTTATAACGGATAACGTTATATAGTATTACGTTATAACGTTATATAGTATTACGTTATAACGTTATATAGTATTACGTTATAACGTATAACGTTATATAGTATTACGTTATAACGTATAACGTTACATAGTATTACGCTATAACGGATAACGTTACATAGTATTACGTTATAACGGATAACGTTATATAGTATTACGTTATAACGTTATATAGTATTACGTTATAACGTTATATAGTATTACGTTATAACGTATAACGTTATATAGTATTACGTTATAACGTATAACATTATATGGTATTACGTTATAACGTATAACGTTATATAGTATCACCATATAACGTATAACGTTATATAGTATCACCATGTTACGTATAACGTTATATAGTATCACCATGTAACGTATAACGTTATATAGTATTACGTTATAGCGTATAACTTTATATAGTATTACGTTATAACGTATAACGTTATATAGTATTACCATATAACGTATAACGTTATATAGTATTACGTTATAACGTATAACGTTATATAGTATTACCATATAACGTATAACGTTATATAGTATTACCATATAACGTATAACGTTATATAGTATTACCATATAACGTATAACGTTATATAGTATCACCATATAACGTATAACGTTATATAGTATCACCATGTTACGTATAACGTTATATAGTATTACCATATAACGTATAACGTTATATAGTATTACGTTATAACGTATAACGTTTTATAGTATTACGTTATAACGTATAACGTTATATAGTATTACGTTATAACGTATAACATTATATGGTATTACGTTATAACGTATAACGTTATATAGTATTACGTTATAACGTATAACGTTATATAGTATTACGTTATAACGTATAACGTTATATAGTATTACGTTATAACGTATAACGTTATATAGTATTACGTTATAACGTATAACTTTATATAGTATTACCATATAACGTATAACGTTATATAGTATTACGTTATAGCGTATAACTTTATATAGTATTACGTTATAACGTATAACGTTATATAGTATTACCATATAACGTATAACGTTATATAGTATTACGTTATAACGTATAACGTTATATAGTATTACCATATAACGTATAACGTTATATAGTATTACCATATAACGTATAACGTTATATAGTATTACCATATAACGTATAACGTTATATAGTATCACCATATAACGTATAACGTTATATAGTATCACCATGTTACGTATAACGTTATATAGTATCACCATGTAACGTATAACGTTATATAGTATCACCATGTAACGTATAACGTTATATAGTATTACGTTATAACGTATAACGTTATATAGTATGACGTTATAACGTATAACGTTATATAGTATTACCATATAACGTATAACGTTATATAGTATTACGTTATAACGTATAACGTTATATAGTATTACGTTATAACGTATAACGTTATATAGTATTACGTTATAACGTATAACGTTATTTAGTATTACCATATAACGTATAACGTTATGTAGTATTACGTTATAACGTATAACGTTATATAGTATTACCATATAACGTATAACGTTATATAGTATTACCATATAACGTATAACGTTATATAGTATTACGTTATAACGTATAACGTTTTATAGTATTACGTTATAACGTATAACGTTATATAGTATTACGTTATAACGTATAACGTTATATAGTATTACGTTATAACGTATAACGTTATATAGTATTACGTTATAACGTATAACGTTATATATTATTACGTTATAACGTATAACGTTATATAGTATTACGTTATAACGTATAACGTTATATAGTATTACCATATAACGTATAACGTTATATAGTATTAGGTTATAACGTTATATAGTATCACCATATAACGTATAACGTTATATAGTATTACGTTATATCGTATAACGTTATATAGTATTACGTTATAACGTATAACGTTATATAGTATTACGTTATAACGTATAACGTTATATAGTATTACGTTATAACGTATAACGTTATATATTATTACGTTATAACGTATAACGTTATATAGTATTACGTTATAACGTATAACGTTATATAGTATTACGTTATAACGTATAACGTTATATAGTATTACGTTATAACGTATAACATTATATAGTATTACGTTATAACGTATAACGTTATATAGTATTACCATATAACGTATAACGTTATATAGTATTACCATATAACGTATAACGTTATATAGTATTACGTTATAACGTATAACGTTATATAGTATTACGTTATAACGTATAACGTTATATAGTATTACGTTATAACGTATAACGTTACATAGTATTACGTTATAACGTATAACGTTATATAGTATTACGTTATAACGTATAACGTTATATAGTATTACGTTATAACGTATAACGTTATATAGTATTACGTTATGACGTATAACGTTATATAGTATTACGTTATAACGTATAACATTATATAGTATTACGTTATAACGTATAACGTTATATAGTATTACCATGTAACGTATAACGTTATATAGTATCACCATGTAACGTATAACGTTATATAGTATCACCATGTAACGTATAACGTTATATAGTATTACGTTATAACGTATAACGTTATATAGTATGACGTTATAACGCATAACGTTATATAGTATTACCATATAACGTATAACGTTATATAGTATTACGTTATAACGTATAACGTTATATAGTATCACCATGTAACGTATAACGTTATATAGTATCACCATGTAACGTATAACGTTATATAGTATCACCATGTAACGTATAACGTTATATAGTATCACCATATAACGTATAACGTTATTTAGTATTACCATATAACGTATAACGTTATGTAGTATTACGTTATAACGTATAACGTTATATAGTATTACGTTATAACGTATAACGTTATATAGTATTACGTTATAACGTATAACGTTATATAGTATTACCATATCACGTATAACGTTATATAGTATTACGGTATAACGTATAACGTTATATACTATTACGTTATAACGTTATATAGTATTACCATATAACGAATAACGTTATGTAGTATTACGCTATAACGTATAACCTTATATAGTATTACGTTATAACGTATAACGTTATATAGTATTACGTTATAACGTATAACGTTATATAGTATTACCATATAACGTATAACGTTATATAGTATTACGTTATAACGTATAACGTTATTTAGTATTACCATATAACGTATAACGTTATATAGTATTACGTTATAACGTTATATAGTATTACGTTATAACGTATAACGTTATATAGTATTACGTTATAACGTATAACATTATATGGTATTACGTTATAACGTATAACGTTATATAGTATTACATTATAACGTATAACATTATATGGTATTACGTTATAACGTATAACGTTATATAGTATTACGTTATAACGTATAACGTTATATAGTATTACGTTATAACGTATAACGTTACATAGTATTACGCTATAACGGATAACGTTACATAGTATTACGTTATAACGGATAACGTTATATAGTATTACGTTATAACGTATAACGTTATATAGTATTACGTTATAACGTATAACGTTATATAGTATCACCATATAACGTATAACGTTATATAGTATCACCATGTAACGTATAACGTTATACAGTACCACCATGTAACGTATAACGTTATATAGTATTACGTTATAACGTATAACGTTATATAGTATGACGTTATAACGTATAACTTTATATAGTATTACCATATAACGTATAACGTTATATAGTATTACGTTATAGCGTATAACTTTATATAGTATTATGTTATAACGTATAACGTTATATAGTATTACCATATAACGTATAACGTTATGTAGTATTACGTTATAACGTATAACGTTATATAGTATTACGTTATAACGTATAACGTTATATAGTATTACGTTATAACGTATAACGTTATATAGTATCACCATGTAACGTATAACGTTATATAGTATTACGGTATAACGTATAACGTTATATACTATTACGTTATAACGTTATATAGTATCACCATGTAACGAATAACGTTATATAGTATTACGTTATAACGTATAACGTATAACGTTATATAGTATTACGTTATAACGTATAACGTTATATCGTATTACGTTATAACGTATAACGTTATATCGTATTACGTTATAACGTATAACGTTATTTAGTATTACCATATAACGTATAACGTTATATAGTATTACGTTATAACGTTCTATAGTATTACGTTATAACGTATAACGTTATATAGTATTACGTTATAACGTATAACATTATATGGTATTACGTTATAACGTATAACGTTATATAGTATTACGTTATAACGTATAACATTATATGGTATTACGTTATAACGTATAACGTTATATAGTATTACGTTATAACGTATAACGTTACATAGTATTACGCTATAACGGATAACGTTACATAGTATTACGTTATAACGGATAACGTTATATAGTATTACGTTATAACGTTATATAGTATTACGTTATAACGTTATATAGTATTACGTTATAACGTATAACGTTATATAGTATTACGTTATAACGTATAACATTATATGGTATTACGTTATAACGTATAACGTTATATAGTATTACGTTATAACGTATAACATTATATGGTATTACGTTATAACGTATAACGTTATATAGTATTACGTTATAACATATAACATTATATGGTATTACGTTATAACGTATAACGTTATATAGTATTACGTTATAACGTATAACGTTATATAGTATTACGTTATAACGTATAACGTTATATAGTATTACGTTATAACGTATAACATTATATGGTATTACGTTATAACGTATAACGTTATATAGTATTACGTTATAACGTATAACATTATATGGTATTACGTTATAACGTATAACGTTATATAGTATTACGTTATAACATATAACATTATATGGTATTACGTTATAACGTATAACGTTATATAGTATTACGTTATAACGTATAACGTTATATAGTATTACGTTATAACGTATAACATTATATGGTATTACGTTATAACGTATAACGTTATATAGTATTACGTTATAACGTATAACGTTACATAGTATTACGCTATAACGGATAACGTTACATAGTATTACGTTATAACGGATAACGTTATATAGTATTACGTTATAACGTATAACGTTATATAGTATTACGTTATAACGTATAACGTTATATAGTATCACCATATAACGTATAACGTTATATAGTATCACCATGTAACGTATAACGTTATATAGTACCACCATGTAACGTATAACGTTATATAGTATTACGTTATAACGTATAACGTTATATAGTATGACGTTATAACGTATAACTTTATATAGTATTACCATATAACGTATAACGTTATATAGTATTACGTTATAGCGTATAACTTTATATAGTATTACGTTATAACGTATAACGTTATATAGTATTACCATATAACGTATAACGTTATGTAGTATTACGTTATAACGTATAACGTTATATAGTATTACGTTATAACGTATAACGTTATATAGTATTACGTTATAACGTATAACGTTATATAGTATCACCATGTAACGTATAACGTTATATAGTATTACGGTATAACGTATAACGTTATATACTATTACGTTATAACGTTATATAGTATCACCATGTAACGAATAACGTTATATAGTATTACGTTATAACGTATAACGTATAACGTTATATAGTATTACGTTATAACGTATAACGTTATATCGTATTACGTTATAACGTATAACGTTATTTAGTATTACCATATAACGTATAACGTTATATAGTATTACGTTATAACGTTATATAGTATTACGTTATAACGTATAACGTTATATAGTATTACGTTATAACGTATAACATTATATGGTATTACGTTATAACGTATAACGTTATATAGTATTACGTTATAACGTATAACATTATATGGTATTACGTTATAACGTATAACGTTATATAGTATTACGTTATAACGTATAACGTTACATAGTATTACGCTATAACGGATAACGTTACATAGTATTACGTTATAACGGATAACGTTATATAGTATTACGTTATAACGTTATATAGTATTACGTTATAACGTTATATAGTATTACGTTATAACGTATAACGTTATATAGTATTACGTTATAACGTATAACATTATATGGTATTACGTTATAACGTATAACGTTATATAGTATTACGTTATAACGTATAACATTATATGGTATTACGTTATAACGTATAACGTTATATAGTATTACGTTATAACATATAACATTATATGGTATTACGTTATAACGTATAACGTTATATAGTATTACGTTATAACGTATAACGTTATATAGTATTACGTTATAACGTATAACGTTACATAGTATTACGCTATAACGGATAACGTTACATAGTATTACGTTATAACGGATAACGTTATATAGTATTACGTTATAACGTTATATAGTATTACGTTATAACGTTATATAGTATTACGTTATAACGTATAACGTTATATAGTATTACGTTATAACGTATAACGTTACATAGTATTACGCTATAACGGATAACGTTACATAGTATTACGTTATAACGGATAACGTTATATAGTATTACGTTATAACGTTATATAGTATTACGTTATAACGTTATATAGTATTACGTTATAACGTATAACGTTATATAGTATTACGTTATAACGTATAACGTTATATAGTATTACGTTATAACGTATAACATTATATGGTATTACGTTATAACGTGTAACGTTATATAGTATTACGTTATAACGTATAACATTATATGGTATTACGTTATAACGTATAACGTTATATAGTATTACGTTATAACGTATAACGTTATATAGTATTACGTTATAACGTATAACGTTATATAGTATTACGTTATAACGTATAACGTTATATAGTATTACGTTATAACGTATAACTTTATATAGTATTACCATATAACGTATAACGTTATATAGTATTACGTTATAGCGTATAACTTTATATAGTATTACGTTATAACGTATAACGTTATATAGTATTACCATATAACGTATAACGTTATATACTATTACGTTATAACGTATAACGTTATATACTATTACGTTATAACGTATAACGTTATATAGTATCACCATGTAACGTATAACGTTATATAGTATCACCATGTAACGTATAACTTTATATAGTATTACCATATAACGTATAACGTTATATAGTATTACCATATAACGTATAACGTTATATAGTATTACCATATAACGTATAACGTTATATAGTATTACCATATAACGTATAACGTTATATAGTATTACGTTATAACGTATAACGTTATATAGTATTACGTTATAACGTATAACGTTATATAGTATTACGTTATAACGTATAACGTTACATAGTATTACGTTATAACGTATAACGTTATATAGTATTACGTTATAACGTATAACGTTATATAGTATTACGTTATAACGTATAACGTTATATAGTATTACGTTATGACGTATAACGTTATATAGTATTACGTTATAACGTATAACATTATATAGTATTACGTTATAACGTATAACGTTATATAGTATTACCATGTAACGTATAACGTTATATAGTATCACCATGTAACGTATAACGTTATATAGTATCACCATGTAACGTATAACGTTATATAGTATTACGTTATAACGTATAACGTTATATAGTATGACGTTATAACGCATAACGTTATATAGTATTACCATATAACGTATAACGTTATATAGTATTACGTTATAACGTATAACGTTATATAGTATCACCATGTAACGTATAACGTTATATAGTATCACCATGTAACGTATAACGTTATATAGTATCACCATGTAACGTATAACGTTATATAGTATCACCATATAACGTATAACGTTATTTAGTATTACCATATAACGTATAACGTTATGTAGTATTACGTTATAACGTATGACGTTATATAGTATTACGTTATAACGTATAACGTTATATAGTATTACGTTATAACGTATAACGTTATATAGTATTACCATATCACGTATAACGTTATATAGTATTACGGTATAACGTATAACGTTATATACTATTACGTTATAACGTTATATAGTATTACCATATAACGAATAACGTTATGTAGTATTACGCTATAACGTATAACCTTATATAGTATTACGTTATAACGTATAACGTTATATAGTATTACGTTATAACGTATAACGTTATATAGTATTACCATATAACGTATAACGTTATATAGTATTACGTTATAACGTATAACGTTATTTAGTATTACCATATAACGTATAACGTTATATAGTATTACGTTATAACGTTATATAGTATTACGTTATAACGTATAACGTTATATAGTATTACGTTATAACGTATAACATTATATGGTATTACGTTATAACGTATAACGTTATATAGTATTACATTATAACGTATAACATTATATGGTATTACGTTATAACGTATAACGTTATATAGTATTACGTTATAACGTATAACGTTATATAGTATTACGTTATAACGTATAACGTTACATAGTATTACGCTATAACGGATAACGTTACATAGTATTACGTTATAACGGATAACGTTATATAGTATTACGTTATAACGTATAACGTTATATAGTATTACGTTATAACGTATAACGTTATATAGTATCACCATATAACGTATAACGTTATATAGTATCACCATGTAACGTATAACGTTATATAGTACCACCATGTAACGTATAACGTTATATAGTATTACGTTATAACGTATAACGTTATATAGTATGACGTTATAACGTATAACGTTATATAGTATTACCATATAACGTATAACGTTATATAGTATCACCATATAACGTATAACGTTATATAGTATCACCATATAACGTATAACGTTATATAGTATCACCATGTAACGTATAACGTTATATAGTATTACGTTATAACGTATAACGTTATATAGTATTACCATATAACGTATAACGTTATATAGTATTACCGTATAACGTATAACGTTATATAGTATTACCATATAACGTATAACGTTATATAGTATCTCCATATAACGCATAACGTTATATAGTATCACTATGTTACGTATAACGTTATATAGTATCACCATGTAACGTATAACGTTATATAGTATCACCATGTAACGTATAACGTTATATAGTATTACGTTATAACGTATAACGTTATATAGTATGACGTTATAACGTATAACGTTATATAGTATTACCATATAACGTATAACGTTATATAGTATTACGTTATAACGTATAACGTTATATAGTATTACGTTATAACGTATAACGTTATATAGTATTACGTTATAACGTATAACGTTATATAGTATTACGTTATAACGTATAACGTTATATAGTATTACGTTATAACGTTTAACGTTATATAGTATTACCATATCACGTATAACGTTATATAGTATTACGTTATAACGTATAACGTTATATAGTATCACCATGTAACGTATAACGTTATATAGTATCACCATGTAACGTATAACGTTATATAGTATCACCATATAACGTATAACGTTATTTAGTATTACCATATAACGTATAACGTTATGTAGTATTACGTTATAACGTATAACGTTATATAGTATTACGTTATAACGTATAACGTTATATAGTATTACGTTATAACGTATAACGTTATATAGTATTACGTTATAACGTATAACGTTATATAGTATTACCATATAACGTATAACGTTATATAGTATTACGTTATAACGTATAACGTTATATAGTATTACGTTATAACGTATAACGTTATATAGTATTACGTTATAACGTATAACGTTATATAGTATTACGTTATAACGTATAACGTTATATAGTATTACGTTATAACGTATAACGTTATATAGTATTACGTTATAACGTATAACGTTATATAGTATTACGTTATAACGTATAACGTTATATAGTATTACGTTATAACGTATAACGTTACGTAGTATTACGTTATAACGTATAACGTTATATAGTATTACAATATAACGTATAACGTTATATAGTATTACGTTATAACGTATAACGTTATATAGTATTACGTTATAACGTATAACGTTATATAGTATTACGTTATAACGTATAACGTTATATAGTATTACGTTATAACGTATAACGTTATATAGTATTACGTTATAACGTTTAACGTTATATAGTATTACCATATCACGTATAACGTTATATAGTATTACGTTATAACGTATAACGTTATATAGTATCACCATGTAACGTATAACGTTATATAGTATCACCATGTAACGTATAACGTTATATAGTATCACCATGTAACGTATAACGTTATATAGTATCACCATATAACGTATAACGTTATTTAGTATTACCATATAACGTGTAACGTTATGTAGTATTACGTTATAACGTATAACGTATAACGTTATATAGTATTACGTTATAACGTATAACGTTATATAGTATTACGTTATAACGTATAACGTTATTTAGTATTACCATATAACGTATAACGTTATATAGTATTACGTTATAACGTATAACGTTATATAGTATTACGTTATAACGTATAACGTTATATAGTATTACGTTATAACGTATAACGTTATATAGTATCACCATGTAACGTATAACGTTATATAGTATTACGTTATAACGTATAACATTATATGGTATTACGTTATAACGTATAACGTTATATAGTATTACGTTATAACGTATAACGTTATATAGTATGACGTTATAACGTATAACGTTATATAGTATTACCATATCACGTATAACGTTATATAGTATTACGGTATAACGTATAACGTTATATACTATTACGTTATAACGTTATATAGTATCACCATGTAACGAATAACGTTATATAGTATTACGTTATAACGTATAGCGTATAACGTTATATAGTATTACGTTATAACGTATAACGTTATATAGTATTACGTTATAACGTATAACGTTATTTAGTATTACCATATAACGTATAACGTTATATAGTATTACGTTATAACGTTATATAGTATTACGTTATAACGTATAACGTTATATAGTATTACGTTATAACGTATAACGTTATATAGTATTACGTTATAACGTATAACGTTATATAGTATTACGTTATAACGTATAACGTTATTTAGTATTACCATATAACGTATAACGTTACGTAGTATTACGTTATAACGTATAACGTTATATAGTATTACAATATAACGTATAACGTTATATAGTATTACGTTATAACGTATAACGTTATATAGTATTACGTTATAACGTATAACGTTATATAGTATTACGTTATAACGTATAACGTTATATAGTATTACGTTATAACG
Source organism: Bombus flavifrons (assembly GCF_040668555.2). NCBI lineage: Eukaryota > Metazoa > Arthropoda > Insecta > Hymenoptera > Apidae > Bombus > Bombus flavifrons. Next base: position 28,187 of record NW_027185036.1, read on the forward strand.
TATAACGTTATATAGTATTACGTTATAACGTTTAACGTTATATAGTATTACCATATCACGTATAACGTTATATAGTATTACGTTATAACGTATAACGTTACATAGTATTACGCTATAACGGATAACGTTACATAGTATTACGTTATAACGGATAACGTTATATAGTATTACGTTATAACGTATAACGTTATATAGTATTACGTTATAACGTATAACGTTATATAGTATTACGTTATAACGTATAACGTTATATAGTATCACCATGTAACGTATAACGTTATATAGTATCACCATATAACGTATAACGTTATTTAGTATTACCATATAACGTATAACGTTATGTAGTATTACGTTATAACGTATAACGTATAACGTTATATAGTATTACGTTATAACGTATAACGTTATATAGTATTACGTTATAACGTATAACGTTATTTAGTATTACCATATAACGTATAACGTTATATAGTATTACGTTATAACGTATAACGTTATATAGTATTACGTTATAACGTATAACGTTATATAGTATTACGTTATAACGTATAACGTTATATAGTATCACCATGTAACGTATAACGTTATATAGTATTACGTTATAACGTATAACATTATATGGTATTACGTTATAACGTATAACGTTATATAGTATTACGTTATAACGTATAACGTTATATAGTATGACGTTATAACGTATAACGTTATATAGTATTACCATATCACGTATAACGTTATATAGTATTACGGTATAACGTATAACGTTATATACTATTACGTTATAACGTTATATAGTATCACCATGTAACGAATAACGTTATATAGTATTACGTTATAACGTATAACGTTATATAGTATTACGTTATAACGTTATATAGTATTACGTTATAACGTATAACGTTATATAGTATTACGTTATAACGTATAACATTATATGGTATTACGTTATAACGTATAACGTTATATAGTATTACGTTATAACGTATAACATTATATGGTATTACGTTATAACGTATAACGTTATATAGTATTACGTTATAACGTATAACGTTATATAGTATTACGTTATAACGTATAACGTTACATAGTATTACGCTATAACGGATAACGTTACATAGTATTACGTTATAACGGATAACGTTATATAGTATTACGTTATAACGTTATATAGTATTACGCTATAACGTATAACGTTATATAGTATTACGTTATAACGTATAACGTTATATAGTATTACGTTATAACGTATAACGTATAACGTTATATAGTATTACGTTATAACGTATAACGTTATATAGTATTACGTTATAACGTATAACGTTATTTAGTATTACCATATAACATATAACGTTATATAGTATTACGTTATAACGTTATATAGTATTACTTTATAACGTATAACGTTATATAGTATTACGTTATAACGTTATATAGTATTACGTTATAACGTATAACGTTATATAGTATTACGTTATAACGTATAACATTATATGGTATTACGTTATAACGTATAACGTTATATAGTATTACGTTATAACGTATAACATTATATGGTATTACGTTATAACGTATAACGTTATATAGTATTACGTTATAACGTATAACGTTATATAGTCTTACGTTATAACGTATAACGTTACAGAGTATTACGCAATAACGGATAACGTTACATAGTATTACGTTATAACGGATAACGTTATATAGTATGACGTTATAACGTATAACGTTATATAGTATTACCACATAACGTATAACGTTATATAGTATTACCATATAACGTATAACGTTATATAGTATTACCATATAACGTATAACGTTATATAGTATTACGTTATAACGTATAACGTTATATAGTATTACGTTATAACGTTTAACGTTATATAGTATTACCATATCACGTATAACGTTATATAGTATCACCATATAACGTATAACGTTATTTAGTATTACCATATAACGTATAACATTATATGGTATTACGTTATAACGTATAACGTTATATAGTATTACGTTATAACGTATAACGTTATATAGTATGACGTTATAACGTATAACGTTATATAGTATTACCACATAACGTATAACGTTATATAGTATTACCATATAACGTATAACGTTATATAGTATCACCATATAACGTATAACGTTATTTAGTATTACCATATAACGTATAACGTTATGTAGTATTACGTTATAACGTATAACGTTATATAGTATTACGTTATAACGTATAACGTTATATAGTATTACGTTATAACGTATAACGTTATATAGTATTACCATATCACGTATAACGTTATATAGTATTACGGTATAACGTATAACGTTATATACTATTACGTTATAACGTTATATAGTATCACCATGTAACGAATAACGTTATATAGTATTACGTTATAACGTATAACGTATAACGTTATATAGTATTACGTTATAACGTATAACGTTATATAGTATTACGTTATAACGTATAACGTTATTTAGTATTACCATATAACGTATAACGTTATATAGTATTACGTTATAACGTATAACGTTATATAGTATTACGTTATAACGTATAACGTTATATAGTATTACGTTATAACGTATAACGTTATTTAGTATTACCATATAACGTATAACGTTACGTAGTATTACGTTATAACGTATAACGTTATATAGTATTACAATATAACGTATAACGTTATATAGTATTACGTTATAACGTATAACGTTATATAGTATTACGTTATAACGTATAACGTTATATAGTATTACGTTATAACGTATAACGTTATATAGTATTACGTTATAACGTATAACGTTATATAGTATTACGTTATAACGTTTAACGTTATATAGTATTACCATATCACGTATAACGTTATATAGTATTACGTTATAACGTATAACGTTATATAGTATCACCATGTAACGTATAACGTTATATAGTATCACCATGTAACGTATAACGTTATATAGTATCACCATGTAACGTATAACGTTATATAGTATCACCATATAACGTATAACGTTATTTAGTATTACCATATAACGTATAACGTTATGTAGTATTACGTTATAACGTATAACGTTATATAGTATTACGTTATAACGTATAACGTTATATAGTATTACGTTATAACGTATAACGTTATATAGTATTACCATATCACGTATAACGTTATATAGTATTACGGTATAACGTAAAACGTTATATACTATTACGTTATAACGTTATATAGTATCACCATGTAACGAATAACGTTATATAGTATTACGTTATAACGTATAACGTATAACGTTATATAGTATTACGTTATAACGTATAACGTATAACGTTATATAGTATTACGTTATAACGTATAACGTTATATAGTATTACGTTATAACGTATAACGTTATTTAGTATTACCATATAACGTATAACGTTATATAGTATTACGTTATAACGTTATATAGTATTACGTTATAACGTATAACGTTATATAGTATTACGTTATAACGTTATATAGTATTACGTTATAACGTATAACGTTATATAGTATTACGTTATAACGTATAACATTATATGGTATTACGTTATAACGTATAACGTTATATAGTATTACGTTATAACGTATAACATTATATGGTATTACGTTATAACGTATAACGTTATATAGTATTACGTTATAACGTATAACGTTATATAGTATTACGTTATAACGTATAACGTTACATAGTATTACGCTATAACGGATAACGTTACATAGTATTACGTTATAACGGATAACGTTATATAGTATTACGTTATAACGTTATATAGTATTACGTTATAACGTTATATAGTATTACGTTATAACGTATAACGTTATATAGTATTACGTTATAACGTATAACATTATATGGTATTACGTTATAACGTATAACGTTATATAGTATTACGTTATAACGTATAACATTATATGGTATTACGTTATAACGTATAACGTTATATAGTATTACGTTATAACGTATAACGTTATATAGTATGACGTTATAACGTATAACGTTATATAGTATTACCACATAACGTATAACGTTATATAGTATTACCATATAACGTATAACGTTATATAGTATTACCATATAACGTATAACGTTATATAGTATTACGTTATAACGTATAACGTTATATAGTATTACGTTATAACGTATAACGTTATATAGTATTACGTTATAACGTATAACGTTATATAGTATTACGTTATAACGTATAACGTTATTTAGTATTACCATATAACGTATAACGTTATATAGTATTACGTTATAACTTATATAGTATTACGTTATAACGTATAACGTTATATAGTATTACGTTATAACGTTATATAGTATTACGTTATAACGTATAACGTTATATAGTATTACGTTATAACGTATAACATTATATGGTATTACGTTATAACGTATAACGTTATATAGTATTACGTTATAACGTATAACATTATATGGTATTAGGTTATAACGTATAACGTTATATAGTATTACGTTATAACGTATAACGTTATATAGTATTACGTTATAACGTATAACGCTATATAGTATCACCATGTAACGTATAACGTTATATAGTATCACCATGTAACGTATAACGTTATATAGTATCACCATGTAACGTATAACGTTATATAGTATCACCATGTAACGTATAACGTTATATAGTATTACGTTATAACGTATAACGTTATATAGTATTACGTTATAACGTATAACGTTATATAGTATTACGTTATAACGTATAACGTTATATAGTATTACGTTATAACGTTTAACGTTATATAGTATTACCATATCACGTATAAAGTTATATAGTATTACGGTATAACGTATAACGTTATATACTATTACGTTATAACGTTATATAGTATCACCATGTAACGTATAACGTTATATAGTATCACCATGTAACGTATAACGTTATATAGTATCACCATGTAACGTATAACGTTATATAGTATTACGTTATAACGTATAACGTTATTTAGTATTACCATATAACGTATAACGTTATGTAGTATTACGTTATAACGTATAACGTTATATAGTATTACCATATAACGTATAACGTTATATAGTATTACCATATAACGTATAACGTTATATAGTATTACGTTATAACGTATAACGTTATATAGTATTACGTTATAACGTATAACGTTATATAGTATTACGTTATAACGTATAACGTTATATAGTATTACGTTATAACGTATAACGTTATATAGTATTACGTTATAACGTTTAACGTTATATAGTATTACCATATCACGTATAAAGTTATATAGTATTACGGTATAACGTATAACGTTATATACTATTACGTTATAACGTTATATAGTATCACCATGTAACGTATAACGTTATATAGTATTACGTTATAACGTATAACGTTATATTGTATTACGTTATAACGTATAACGTTATATAGTATTACGTTATAACGTATAACGTTATATAGTATTACGTTATAACGTGTAACATTTTATAGTATTACGTTATAACGTATAACGTTATATAGTATCACCATGTAACGTACAACGTTATATAGTGTTACGTTATAACGTATAACGTTATATAGTATTACGTTATAACGTATAACGTTATATAGTATTACGTTATAACGTATAACGTTATATAGTATTACGTTATAACGTATAACGTTATATAGTATTACGTTATAACGTATAACGTTATATAGTATTACGTTATAACGTTTAACGTTATATAGTATTACCATATCACGTATAAAGTTATATAGTATTACGGTATAACGTATAACGTTATATACTATTACGTTATAACGTTATATAGTATCACCATGTAACGTATAACGTTATATAGTATTACGTTATAACGTATAACGTTATATTGTATTACGTTATAACGTATAACGTTATATAGTATTACGTTATAACGTATAACGTTATATAGTATTACGTTATAACGTGTAACATTTTATAGTATTACGTTATAACGTATAACGTTATATAGTATCACCATGTAACGTACAACGTTATATAGTGTTACGTTATAACGTATAACGTTATATAGTATTACGTTATAACGTATAACGTTATATAGTATTACGTTATAACGTATAACGTTATATAGTATTACGTTATAACGTTATATAGTATCACCATATAACGTATAACGTTATATAGTATTACGTTATATCGTATAACGTTATATAGTATTACGTTATAACGTTATATAGTATCACCATATAACGTATAACGTTATATAGTATTACGTTATATCGTATAACGTTATATAGTATTACGTTATAACGTATTACGTTATATAGTATTACGTTATAACGTATAACGTTATATAGTATTACGTTATAACGTATAACGTTATATAGTATCACCATGTAACGTATAACGTTATATGGTATTACCATATAACGTATAACGTTATATAGTATTACCATATAACGTATAACGTTATATAGTATTACCATATAACGTATAACGTTATATAGTATTACGTTATAACGTATAACGTTATTTAGTATTACCATATAACGTATAACGTTATGTAGTATTACGTTATAACGTATAACGTTATATAGTATTACGTTATAACGTATAACGTTATATAGTATTACGTTATAACGTATAACGTTATATAGTATTACGTTATAACGTATAACGTTATATAGTATTACGTTATAACGTATAACGTTATATAGTATTACGTTATGACGTATAAAGTTATATAGTATTACCATATAACGTATAACGTTATATAGTATTACGTTATAACGTTATATAGTATCACCATATAACGTATAACGTTATATAGTATTACGTTATATCGTATAACGTTATATAGTATTACGTTATAACGTATTACGTTATATAGTATTACGTTATAACGTATAACGTTATATAGTATTACGTTATAACGTATAACGTTATATAGTATTACGTTATAACGTATAACATTATATAGTATTACGTTATAACGTATAACATTATATAGTATTACGTTATAACGTATAACGTTATATAGTATCACCATGTAACGTATAACGTTATATAGTATCACCATGTAACGTATAACGTTATATAGTATTACCATATAACGTATAACGTTATATAGTATTACGTTATAACGTATAACGTTATATAGTATTACGTTATAACGTATAACGTTATATAGTATTACGTTATAACGTATAACGTTATATAGTATTACGTTATGACGTATAACGTTATATAGTATTACCACATAACGTATAACGTTATATAGTATTACGTTATAACGTTATATAGTATCACCATATAACGTATAACGTTATATAGTATTACGTTATATCGTATAACGTTATATAGTATTACGTTATAACGTATAACGTTATATAGTATTACGTTATAACGTATAACATTATATAGTATTACGTTATAACGTATAACATTATATAGTATTACGTTATAACGTATAACGTTATATAGTATCACCATGTAACGTATAACGGTATATAGTATCACCATGTAACGTATAACGTTATATAGTATCACCATGTAACGTATAACGTTATATAGTATTACGTTATATCGTATAACGTTATATAGTATTACGTTATAACGTATAACGTTATATAGTATTACGTTATAACGTATAACATTATATAGTATTACGTTATAACGTATAACATTATATAGTATTACGTTATAACGTATAACGTTATATAGTATTACGTTATAACGTATAACATTATATAGTATTACGTTATAACGTATAACATTATATAGTATTACGTTATAACGTATAACGTTATATAGTATCACCATGTAACGTATAACGTTATATAGTATCACCATGTAACGTATAACGTTATATAGTATCACCATGTAACGTATAACGTTATATAGTATCACCATGTAACGTATAACGTTATATAGTATTACGTTATAACGTATAACGTTATTTAGTATTACCTTATAACGTATAACGTTATGTAGTATTACGTTATAACGTATAACGTTATATAGTATTACCATATAACGTATAACGTTATATAGTATTACCATATAACGTATAACGTTATATAGTATTACCATATAACGTATAACGTTATATAGTATTACGTTATAACGTATAACGTTATATAGTATTACGTTATAACGTATAACGTTATATAGTGTTACGTTATAACGTATAACGTTATATAGTATTACGTTATAACGTTTAACGTTATATAGTATTACCATATCACGTATAAAGTTATATAGTATTACGGTATAACGTATAACGCTATATACTATTACGTTATAACGTTATATAGTATCACCATGTAACGTATAACGTTATATAGTATTACGTTATAACGTATAACGTTATATAGTATTACGTTATAACGTATAACGTTATATAGTATTACGTTATAACGTATAACGTTATATAGTATTACGTTATAGCGTATAACGTTATATAGTATTACGCTATAACGTATAACGTTATATAGTATTACGTTATAACGTGTAACATTTTATAGTATTACGTTATAACGTATAACGTTATATAGTATCACCATGTAACGTACAACGTTATATAGTATTACGTTATAACGTATAACGTTATATAGTATTACGTTATAACGTATAACGTTATATAGTATTACGTTATTTCGTATAACGTTATATAGTATTACGTTATAACGTATAACGTTATATAGTATTACCATATAACGTATAACGTTATATAGTATTACGTTATAACGTATAACGTTATATAGTATTACGTTATAACGTATAACGTTATATAGTATTACGTTATAACGTATAACGTTATATAGTATTACGTTATAACGTATAACGTTATATAGTATTACGTTATAACGTATAACGATATATAGTATTACGTTATAACGTATAACGTTATTTAGTATTACCATATAACGTATAACGTTATGTAGTATTACGTTATAACGTATAACGTTATATAGTATTACGTTATAACGTATAACGTTATATAGTATTACGTTATAACGTATAACGTTATATAGTATTACGTTATGACGTATAACGTTATATAGTATTACCATATAACGTATAACGTTATATAGTATTACGTTATAACGTTATATAGTATCACCATATAACGTATAACGTTATATAGTATTACGTTATATCGTATAACGTTATCTAGTATTACGTTATAACGTATTACGTTACATATTATTACGTTATAACGTATAACGTTATATAGTATTACGTTATAACGTATAACGTTATTTAGTATTACCATATAACGTATAACGTTATATAGTATTACGTTATAACGTATAACGTTATTTAGTATTACCATATAACGTATAACGTTATGTAGTATTACGCTATAACGTATAACGTTATATAGTATTACGTTATAACGTATAACGTTATATAGTATTACGTTATAACGTATAACGTTAGATAGTATTACGTTATAACGTATAACGTTATATAGTATTACGTTATAACGTATAACGTTATATAGTATTACGTTATAACGTATAACGTTATATAGTATTACGTTATAACGTATAACGTTATTTAGTATTACCACATAACGTATAACGTTATGTAGTATTACGTTATAACGTATAACGTTATATAGTATTACGTTATAACGTATAACGTTATATAGTATTACGTTATAACGTATAACGTTATATAGTATTACGTTATGACGTATAACGTTATATAGTATTACCATATAACGTATAACGTTATATAGTATTACGTTATAACGTTATATAGTATCACCATATAACGTATAACGTTATATAGTATTACGTTATAACGTATAACGTTATTTAGTATTACCACATAACGTATAACGTTATATAGTATTACGTTATAACGTATAACGTTATATAGTATTACGTTATAACGTATAACGTTATATAGTATTACGTTATAACGTATAACATTATATAGTATTACGTTATAACGTATAACATTATATAGTATTACGTTATAACGTATAACGTTATATAGTATCACCATGTAACGTATAACGTTATATTGTATCACCATGTAACGTATAACGTTATATAGTATTACCATATAACGTATAACGTTATATAGTATTACGTTATAACGTATAACGTTATATAGTATTACGTTATAACGTATAACGTTATATAGTATTACGTTATAACGTATAACGTTATATAGTATTACGTTATGACGTATAACGTTATATAGTATTACCATATAACGTATAACGTTATATAGTATTACGTTATAACGTTATATAGTATCACCATATAACGTATAACGTTATATAGTATTACGTTATATCGTATAACGTTATATAGTATTACGTTATAACGTATAACGTTATATAGTATTACGTTATAACGTATAACATTATATAGTATTACGTTATAACGTATAACATTATATAGTATTACGTTATAACGTATAACGTTATATAGTATCACCATGTAACGTATAACGTTATATAGTATCACCATGTAACGTATAACGTTATATAGTATCACCATGTAACGTATAACGTTATATAGTATCACCATGTAACGTATAACGTTATATAGTATTACGTTATAACGTATAACGTTATATAGTATTACGTTATAACGTATAACGTTATATAGTATTACGTTATAACGTATAACGTTATATAGTATTACGTTATGACGTATATCGTTATATAGTATTACCATATAACGTATAACGTTATATAGTATTACGTTATAACGTTATATAGTATCAACATATAACGTATAACGTTATATAGTATTACGTTATATCGTATAACGTTATATAGTATTACGTTATAACGTATAACGTTATATAGTATTACGTTATAACGTATAACGCTATGTAGTATTACGTTATAACGTATAACGTTATATAGTATTACGTTATAACGTATAACGTTATATCGTATTACGTTATAACGTATAACGTTATATAGTATTACGTTATAACGTATATCGTTATATAGTATTAGCATATAACGTATAACGTTATATAGTATTACGTTATAACGTATAACGTTATATAGTATTACGTTATAACGTATAACGTTATATAGTATTACGTTATAACGTATAACGTTATATAGTATTACGTTATAACGTATAACGTTATATAGTATTACGTTATAACGTATAACGATATATAGTATTACGTTATAACGTATAACGTTATTTAGTATTACCATATAACGTATAACGTTATGTAGTATTACGTTATAACGTATAACGTTATATAGTATTACGTTATGACGTATAACGTTATATAGTATTACCATATAACGTAAAACGTTATATAGTATTACGTTATAACGTTATATAGTATCACCATATAACGTATAACGTTATATAGTATTACGTTATATCGTATAACGTTATCTAGTATTACGTTATAACGTATTACGTTACATATTATTACGTTATAACGTATAACGTTATATAGTATTACGTTATAACGTATAACGTTATTTAGTATTACCATATAACGTATAACGTTATATAGTATTACGTTATAACGTATAACGTTATTTAGTATTACCATATAACGTATAACGTTATGTAGTATTACGCTATAACGTATAACGTTATATAGTATTACGTTATAACGTATAACGTTATATAGTATTACGTTATAACGTATAACGTTATATAGTATTACGTTATAACGTATAACGTTATATAGTATTACGTTATAACGTATAACGTTATATAGTATTACGTTATAACGTATAACGTTATATAGTATTACGTTATAACGTATAACGTTATTTAGTATTACCATATAACGTATAACGTTATGTAGTATTACGTTATAACGTATAACGTTATATAGTATTACGTTATGACGTATAACGTTATATAGTATTACCATATAACGTATAACGTTATATAGTATTACGTTGTAACGTTATATAGTATCACCATATAACGTATAACGTTATATAGTATTACGTTATATCGATAACGTTATCTAGTATTACGTTATAACGTATTACGTTACATATTATTACGTTATAACGTATAACGTTATATAGTATTACGTTATAACGTATAACGTTATTTAGTATTACCATATAACGTATAACGTTATATAGTATTACGTTATAACGTATAACGTTATTTAGTATTACCATATAACGTATAACGTTATGTAGTATTACGCTATAACGTATAACGTTATATAGTATTACGTTATAACGTATAACGTTATATAGTATTACGTTATAACGTATAACGTTATATAGTATTACGTTATAACGTATAACGTTATATAGTATTACGTTATAACGTATAACGTTATATAGTATTACGTTATAACGTATAACGTTATATAGTATTACGTTATAACGTATAAC
>NW_027185037.1:0-40483 GCF_040668555.2 Bombus flavifrons
TATAACGTATAACGTTATATAGTATTACGTTATAACGTATAACGTTATTTAGTATTACCATATAACGTATAACGTTATATAGTATTACGTTATAACGTATAACGTTATATAGTATTACGTTATAACGTATAACGTTATATAGTATTACGTTATAACGTATAACGTTATATAGTATTACCATATAACGTATAACGTTATATAGTATTACGTTATAACGTATAACGTTATATAGTATTACGTTATAACGTATAACGTTATATAGTATTACCATATAACGTATAACGTTATATAGTATTACGTTATAACGTATAACGTTATATAGTATTACGTTATAACGTATAACGTTATATAGTATTACGTTATAACGTATAACGTTATATAGTATTACGTTATAACGTATAACGTTATATAGTATTACGTTATAACGTATAACGTTATATAGTATTACGTTATAACGTATAACGTTATATAGTATTACGTTATAACGTATAACGTTATATAGTATTACGTTATAACGTATAACGTTATATAGTATTACGTTATAACGTATAACGTTAATTAGTATTACCACATAACGTATAACGTTATGTAGTATTACGTTATAACGTATAACGTTATATAGTATTACGTTATAACGTATAACGTTATATAGTATTACGTTATAACGTATAACGTTATATAGTATTACGTTATGACGTATAACGTTATATAGTATTACCATATAACGTATAACGTTATATAGTATTACGTTATAACGTTGTATAGTATCACCATATAACGTATAACGTTATATAGTATTACGTTATAACGTATAACGTTATTTAGTATTACCATATAACGTATAACGTTATGTAGTATTACGTTATAACGTATAACGTTATATAGTATTACGTTATAACGTATAACGTTATATAGTATTACGTTATAACGTATAACGTTATATAGTATTACCGTATAACGTATAACGTTATATAGTATTACGTTATAACGTATAACGTTATATAGTATTACATTATAACGTATAACGTTATATAGTATTACGTTATAACGTATAACGTTATTTAGTATTACCATATAACGTATAACGTTATATAGTATTACGTTATAACGTATAACGTTATTTAGTATTACCATATAACGTATAACGTTATGTAGTATTACGCTATAACGTATAACGTTATATAGTATTACGTTATAACGTATAACGTTATATAGTATTACGTTATAACGTATAACGTTATATAGTATTACCATATAACGTATAACGTTATATAGTATTACGTTATAACGTATAACATTATATAGTATTACGTTATAACGTATAACATTATATAGTATTACGTTATAACGTATAACGTTATATAGTATCACCATGTAACGTATAACGTTATATAGTATCACCATGTAACGTATAACGTTATATAGTATCACCATGTAACGTATAACGTTATATAGTATTACGTTATAACGTATAACGTTATTTAGTATTACCATATAACGTATAACGTTATGTAGTATTACGTTATAACGTATAACGTTATATAGTATTACGTTATAACGTATAACGTTATATAGTATTACGTTATAACGTATAACGTTATATAGTATTACCGTATAACGTATAACGTTATATAGTATTACGTTATAACGTATAACGTTATATAGTATTACGTTATAACGTATAACGTTATATAGTATTACGTTATAACGTATAACGTTATTTAGTATTACCATATAACGTATAACGTTATATAGTATTACGTTATAACGTATAACGTTATATAGTATTACGTTATAACGTATAACGTTATATAGTATTACGTTATAACGTATAACGTTATATAGTATTACCATATAACGTATAACGTTATATAGTATTACGTTATAACGTATAACGTTATATAGTATTACGTTATAACGTATAACGTTATATAGTATTACGTTATAACGTATAACGTTATATAGTATTACCATATAACGTATAACGTTATATAGTATTACGTTATAACGTATAACGTTATATAGTATTACGTTATAACGTATAACGTTATATAGTATTACGTTATAACGTATAAAGTTATATAGTATTACGTTATAACGTATAACGTTATATAGTATTACGTTATAACGTATAACGTTATATAGTATTACGTTATAACGTATAACGTTATATAGTATTACGTTATAACGTATAACGTTATATAGTATTACGTTATAACGTATAACGTTATATAGTATTACCATATAACGTATAACGTTATATAGTATTACGTTATAACGTATAACGTTATATAGTATTACGTTATAACGTATAACGTTATATAGTATTACCATATAACGTATAACGTTATATAGTATTACGTTATAACGTATAACGTTATATAGTATTACGTTATAACGTATAACGTTATATAGTATTACGTTATAACGTATAAAGTTATATAGTATTACGTTATAACGTATAACGTTATATAGTATTACGTTATAACGTATAACGTTATATAGTATTACGTTATAACGTATAACGTTATATAGTATTACGTTATAACGTATAACGTTATATAGTATTACGTTATAACGTATAACGTTATATAGTATTACGTTATAACGTATAACGTTATTTAGTATTACCACATAACGTATAACGTTATGTAGTATTACGTTATAACGTATAACGTTATATAGTATTACGTTATAACGTATAACGTTATATAGTATTACGTTATAACGTATAACGTTATATAGTATTACGTTATGACGTATAACGTTATATAGTATTACCATATAACGTATAACGTTATATAGTATTACGTTATAACGTATAACGTTATATAGTATTACCATATAACGTATAACGTTATATAGTATTACGTTATAACGTATAACGTTATATAGTATTACGTTATAACGTATAACGTTATATAGTATTACCATATAACGTATAACGTTATATAGTATTACGTTATAACGTATAACGTTATATAGTATTACGTTATAACGTATAACGTTATATAGTATTACGTTATAACGTATAAAGTTATATAGTATTACGTTATAACGTATAACGTTATATAGTATTACGTTATAACGTATAACGTTATATAGTATTACGTTATAACGTATAACGTTATATAGTATTACGTTATAACGTATAACGTTATATAGTATTACGTTATAACGTATAACGTTATATAGTATTACGTTATAACGTATAACGTTATTTAGTATTACCACATAACGTATAACGTTATGTAGTATTACGTTATAACGTATAACGTTATATAGTATTACGTTATAACGTATAACGTTATATAGTATTACGTTATAACGTATAACGTTATATAGTATCACCATGTAACGTATAACGTTATATAGTATCACCATGTAACGTATAACGTTATATAGTATCACCATGTAACGTATAACGTTATATAGTATTACGTTATAACGTATAACGTTATTTAGTATTACCATATAACGTATAACGTTATGTAGTATTACGTTATAACGTATAACGTTATATAGTATTACGTTATAACGTATAACGTTATATAGTATTACGTTATAACGTATAACGTTATATAGTATTACCGTTATAACGTATAACGTTATATAGTATTACGTTATAACGTATAACGTTATATAGTATTACGTTATAACGTATAACGTTATATAGTATTACGTTATAACGTATAACATTATATAGTATTACGTTATAACGTATAACATTATATAGTATTACGTTATAACGTATAACGTTATATAGTATCACCATGTAACGTATAACGTTATATAGTATCACCATGTAACGTATAACGTTATATAGTATCACCATGTAACGTATAACGTTATATAGTATTACGTTATAACGTATAACGTTATTTAGTATTACCATATAACGTATAACGTTATGTAGTATTACGTTATAACGTATAACGTTATATAGTATTACGTTATAACGTATAACGTTATATAGTATTACGTTATAACGTATAACGTTATATAGTATTACCGTATAACGTATAACGTTATATAGTATTACGTTATAACGTATAACGTTATATAGTATTACGTTATAACGTATAACGTTATATAGTATTACGTTATAACGTATAACGTTATTTAGTATTACCATATAACGTATAACGTTATATAGTATTACGTTATAACGTATAACGTTATATAGTATTACGTTATAACGTATAACGTTATATAGTATTACGTTATAACGTATAACGTTATATAGTATTACCATATAACGTATAACGTTATATAGTATTACGTTATAACGTATAACGTTATATAGTATTACGTTATAACGTATAACGTTATATAGTATTACCATATAACGTATAACGTTATATAGTATTACGTTATAACGTATAACGTTATATAGTATTACGTTATAACGTATAACGTTATATAGTATTACGTTATAACGTATAAAGTTATATAGTATTACGTTATAACGTATAACGTTATGTAGTATTACGTTATAACGTATAACGTTATGTAGTATTACGTTATAACGTATAACGTTATATAGTATTACGTTATAACGTATAACGTTATATAGTATTACGTTATAACGTATAACGTTATATAGTATTACGTTATGACGTATAACGTTATATAGTATTACCATATAACGTATAACGTTATATAGTATTACGTTATAACGTTGTATAGTATCACCATATAACGTATAACGTTATATAGTATTACGTTATAACGTATAACGTTATTTAGTATTACCATATAACGTATAACGTTATGTAGTATTACGTTATAACGTATAACGTTATATAGTATTACGTTATAACGTATAACGTTATATAGTATTACGTTATAACGTATAACGTTATATAGTATTACCGTATAACGTATAACGTTATATAGTATTACGTTATAACGTATAACGTTATATAGTATTACGTTATAACGTATAACGTTATATAGTATTACGTTATAACGTATAACGTTATTTAGTATTACGTTATAACGTATAACGTTATTTAGTATTACCATATAACGTATAACGTTATGTAGTATTACGCTATAACGTATAACGTTATATAGTATTACGTTATAACGTATAACGTTATATAGTATTACGTTATAACGTATAACGTTATATAGTATTACCATATAACGTATAACGTTATATAGTATTACGTTATAACGTATAACATTATATGGTATTACGTTATAACGTATAACATTATATAGTATTACGTTATAACGTATAACGTTATATAGTATCACCATGTAACGTATAACGTTATATAGTATCACCATGTAACGTATAACGTTATATAGTATCACCATGTAACGTATAACGTTATATAGTATTACGTTATAACGTATAACGTTATTTAGTATTACCATATAACGTATAACGTTATGTAGTATTACGTTATAACGTATAACGTTATATAGTATTACGTTATAACGTATAACGTTATATAGTATTACGTTATAACGTATAACGTTATATAGTATTACCGTATAACGTATAACGTTATATAGTATTACGTTATAACGTATAACGTTATATAGTATTACGTTATAACGTATAACGTTATATAGTATTACGTTATAACGTATAACGTTATATAGTATTACCATATAACGTATAACGTTATATAGTATTACGTTATAACGTATAACGTTATATAGTATTACGTTATAACGTATAACGTTATATAGTATTACGTTATAACGTATAACGTTATATAGTATTACCATATAACGTATAACGTTATATAGTATTACGTTATAACGTATAACGTTATATAGTATTACGTTATAACGTATAACGTTATATAGTATTACGTTATAACGTATAACGTTATATAGTATTACCATATAACGTATAACGTTATATAGTATTACGTTATAACGTATAACGTTATATAGTATTACGTTAAAACGTATAACGTTATATAGTATTACGTTATAACGTATAACGTTATATAGTATTACGTTATAACGTATAACGTTATATAGTATTACGTTATAACGTATAACGTTATATAGTATTACGTTATAACGTATAACGTTATATAGTATTACGTTATAACGTATAACGTTATATAGTATTACGTTATAACGTATAACGTTATATAGTATTACGTTATATCGTATAACGTTATATAGTATTACGTTATAACGTATAACGTTATATAGTATTACGTTATAACGTATAACGTTATTTAGTATTAAAACATAACGTATAACGTTATGTAGTATTACGTTATAACGTATAACGTTATATAGTATTACGTTATAACGTATAACGTTATATAGTATTACGTTATAACGTATAACGTTATATAGTATCACCATGTAACGTATAACGTTATATAGTATCACCATGTAACGTATAACGTTATATAGTATTACGTTATAACGTATAACGTTATATAGTATTACGTTATAACGTATAACGTTAAATAGTATTACGTTATAACGTATAAAGTTATATAGTATTACGTTATAACGTATAACGTTATATAGTATTACGTTATAACGTATAACGTTATATAGTATTACGTTATAACGTATAACGTTATATAGTATTACGTTATAACGTATAACGTTATATAGTATTACGTTATAACGTATAACGTTATATAGTATTACCATATAACGTATAACGTTATATAGTATTACGTTATAACGTATAACGTTATATAGTATTACGTTATAACGTATAACGTTATATAGTATTACCATATAACGTATAACGTTATATAGTATTACGTTATAACGTATAACGTTATATAGTATTACGTTATAACGTATAACGTTATATAGTATTACGTTATAACGTATAAAGTTATATAGTATTACGTTATAACGTATAACGTTATATAGTATTACGTTATAACGTATAACGTTATATAGTATTACGTTATAACGTATAACGTTATATAGTATTACGTTATAACGTATAACGTTATATAGTATTACGTTATAACGTATAACGTTATATAGTATTACCGTATAACGTATAACGTTATATAGTATTACGTTATAACGTATAACGTTATATAGTATTACGTTATAACGTATAACGTTATATAGTATTACGTTATAACGTATAACGTTATTTAGTATTACCATATAACGTATAACGTTATATAGTATTACGTTATAACGTATAACGTTATATAGTATTACGTTATAACGTATAACGTTATATAGTATTACGTTATAACGTATAACGTTATATAGTATTACCATATAACGTATAACGTTATATAGTATTACGTTATAACGTATAACGTTATATAGTATTACGTTATAACGTATAACGTTATATAGTATTACCATATAACGTATAACGTTATATAGTATTACGTTATAACGTATAACGTTATATAGTATTACGTTATAACGTATAACGTTATATAGTATTACGTTATAACGTATAAAGTTATATAGTATTACGTTATAACGTATAACGTTATATAGTATTACGTTATAACGTATAACGTTATATAGTATTACGTTATAACGTATAACGTTATATAGTATTACGTTATAACGTATAACGTTATATAGTATTACGTTATAACGTATAACGTTATATAGTATTACGTTATAACGTATAACGTTATTTAGTATTACCACATAACGTATAACGTTATGTAGTATTACGTTATAACGTATAACGTTATATAGTATTACGTTATAACGTATAACGTTATATAGTATTACGTTATAACGTATAACGTTATATAGTATTACGTTATGACGTATAACGTTATATAGTATTACGTTATGACGTATAACGTTATATAGTATTACCATATAACGTATAACGTTATATAGTATTACGTTATAACGTTGTATAGTATCACCATATAACGTATAACGTTATATAGTATTACGTTATAACGTATAACGTTATTTAGTATTACCATATAACGTATAACGTTATGTAGTATTACGTTATAACGTATAACGTTATATAGTATTACGTTATAACGTATAACGTTATTTAGTATTACCATATAACGTATAACGTTATATAGTATTACGTTATAACGTATAACGTTATTTAGTATTACCATATAACGTATAACGTTATGTAGTATTACGCTATAACGTATAACGTTATATAGTATTACGTTATAACGTATAACGTTATATAGTATTACGTTATAACGTATAACGTTATATAGTATTACCATATAACGTATAACGTTATATAGTATTACGTTATAACGTATAACATTATATAGTATTACGTTATAACGTATAACATTATATAGTATTACGTTATAACGTATAACGTTATATAGTATCACCATGTAACGTATAACGTTATATAGTATCACCATGTAACGTATAACGTTATATAGTATCACCATGTAACGTATAACGTTATATAGTATTACGTTATAACGTATAACGTTATTTAGTATTACCATATAACGTATAACGTTATGTAGTATTACGTTATAACGTATAACGTTATATAGTATTACGTTATAACGTATAACGTTATATAGTATTACGTTATAACGTATAACGTTATATAGTATTACCGTATAACGTATAACGTTATATAGTATTACGTTATAACGTATAACGTTATATAGTATTACGTTATAACGTATAACGTTATATAGTATTACGTTATAACGTATAACGTTATTTAGTATTACCATATAACGTATAACGTTATATAGTATTACGTTATAACGTATAAAGTTATATAGTATTACGTTATAACGTATAACGTTATATAGTATTACGTTATAACATATAACGTTATATAGTATTACGTTATAACGTATAACGTTATATAGTATTACGTTATAACGTATAACGTTATATAGTATTACCGTATAACGTATAACGTTATATAGTATTACGTTATAACGTATAACGTTATATAGTATTACGTTATAACGTATAACGTTATATAGTATTACGTTATAACGTATAACGTTATTTAGTATTACCATATAACGTATAACGTTATATAGTATTACGTTATAACGTATAACGTTATTTAGTATTACCATATAACGTATAACGTTATATAGTATTACGTTATAACGTATAACGTTATATAGTATTACGTTATAACGTATAACGTTATATAGTATTACGTTATAACGTATAAAGTTATATAGTATTACGTTATAACGTATAACGTTATATAGTATTACGTTATAACGTATAACGTTATATAGTATTACGTTATAACGTATAACGTTATATAGTATTACGTTATAACGTATAACGTTATATAGTATTACGTTATAACGTATAACGTTATATAGTATTACGTTATAACGTATAACGTTATATAGTATTACGTTATGACGTATAACGTTATATAGTATTACCATATAACGTATAACGTTATATAGTATTACGTTATAACGTTGTATAGTATCACCATATAACGTATAACGTTATATAGTATTACGTTATAACGTATAACGTTATTTAGTATTACCATATAACGTATAACGTTATGTAGTATTACGTTATAACGTATAACGTTATATAGTATTACGTTATAACGTATAACGTTATATAGTATTACGTTATAACGTATAACGTTATATAGTATTACCGTATAACGTATAACGTTATATAGTATTACGTTATAACGTATAACGTTATATAGTATTACGTTATAACGTATAACGTTATATAGTATTACGTTATAACGTATAACATTATATAGTATTACGTTGTAACGTATAACGTTATATAGTATCACCATGTAACGTATAACGTTATATAGTATCACCATGTAACGTATAACGTTATATAGTATCACCATGTAACGTATAACGTTATATAGTATTACGTTATAACGTATAACGTTATTTAGTATTACCATATAACGTATAACGTTATGTAGTATTACGTTATAACGTATAACGTTATATAGTATTACGTTATAACGTATAACGTTATTTAGTATTACCACATAACGTATAACGTTATGTAGTATTACGTTATAACGTATAACGTTATATAGTATTACGTTATAACGTATAACGTTATATAGTATTACGTTATAACGTATAACGTTATATAGTATTACGTTATAACGTATAACGTTATTTAGTATTACCATATAACGTATAACGTTATATAGTATTACGTTATAACGTATAACGTTATATAGTATTACGTTATAACGTATAACGTTATTTAGTATTACCATATAACGTATAACGTTATGTAGTATTACGTTATAACGTATAACGTTATATAGTATTACGTTATAACGTATAACGTTATATAGTATTACGTTATAACGCATAACGTTATATAGTATTACCGTATAACGTATAACGTTATATAGTATTACGTTATAACGTATAACGTTATATAGTATTACGTTATAACGTATAACGTTATATAGTATTACGTTATAACGTATAACATTATATAGTATTACGTTATAACGTATAACATTATATAGTATTACGTTATAACGTATAACGTTATATAGTATCACCATGTAACGTATAACGTTATATAGTATCACCATGTAACGTATAACGTTATATAGTATCACCATGTAACGTATAACGTTATATAGTATTACGTTATAACGTATAACGTTATTTAGTATTACCATATAACGTATAACGTTATGTAGTATTACGTTATAACGTATAACGTTATATAGTATTACGTTATAACGTATAACGTTATATAGTATTACGTTATAACGTATAACGTTATATAGTATTACCGTGTAACGTATAACGTTATATAGTATTACGTTATAACGTATAACGTTATATAGTATTACGTTATAACGTATAACGTTATATAGTATTACGTTATAACGTATAACGTTATTTAGTATTACCATATAACGTATAACGTTATATAGTATTACGTTATAACGTATAACGTTATATAGTATTACGTTATAACGTATAACGTTATATAGTATTACGTTATAACGTATAACGTTATATAGTATTACCATATAACGTATAACGTTATATAGTATTACGTTATAACGTATAACGTTATATAGTATTACGTTATAACGTATAACGTTATATAGTATTACCATATAACGTATAACGTTATATAGTATTACGTTATAACGTATAACGTTATATAGTATTACGTTATAACGTATAACGTTATATAGTATTACGTTATAACGTATAAAGTTATATAGTATTACGTTATAACGTATAACGTTATATAGTATTACGTTATAACGTATAACGTTATATAGTATTACGTTATAACGTATAACGTTATATAGTATTACGTTATAACGTATAACGTTATATAGGATTACGTTATAACGTATAACGTTATATAGTATTACGTTATAACGTATAACGTTATTTAGTATTACCACATAACGTATAACGTTATGTAGTATTACGTTATAACGTATAACGTTATATAGTATTACGTTATAACGTATAACGTTATATAGTATTACGTTATAACGTATAACGTTATATAGTATTACGTTATGACGTATAACGTTATATAGTATTACGTTATGACGTATAACGTTATATAGTATTACCATATAACGTATAACGTTATATAGTATTACGTTATAACGTTGTATAGTATCACCATATAACGTATAACGTTATATAGTATTACGTTATAACGTATAACGTTATTTAGTATTACCATATAACGTATAACGTTATGTAGTATTACGTTATAACGTATAACGTTATATAGTATTACGTTATAACGTATAACGTTATTTAGTATTACCATATAACGTATAACGTTATATAGTATTACGTTATAACGTATAACGTTATTTAGTATTACCATATAACGTATAACGTTATGTAGTATTACGCCATAACGTATAACGTTATATAGTATTACGTTATAACGTATAACGTTATATAGTATTACGTTATAACGTATAACGTTATATAGTATTACCATATAACGTATAACGTTATATAGTATTACGTTATAACGTATAACATTATATAGTATTACGTTATAACGTATAACATTATATAGTATTACGTTATAACGTATAACGTTATATAGTATCACCATGTAACGTATAACGTTATATAGTATCACCATGTAACGTATAACGTTATATAGTATCACCATGTAACGTATAACGTTATATAGTATTACGTTATAACGTATAACGTTATTTAGTATTACCATATAACGTATAACGTTATGTAGTATTACGTTATAACGTATAACGTTATATAGTATTACGTTATAACGTATAACGTTATATAGTATTACGTTATAACGTATAACGTTATATAGTATTACCGTATAACGTATAACGTTATATAGTATTACGTTATAACGTATAACGTTATATAGTATTACGTTATAACGTATAACGTTATATAGTATTACGTTATAACGTATAACGTTATTTAGTATTACCATATAACGTATAACGTTATATAGTATTACGTTATAACGTATAAAGTTATATAGTATTACGTTATAACGTATAACGTTATATAGTATTACGTTATAACGTATAACGTTATATAGTATTACGTTATAACGTATAACGTTATATAGTATTACGTTATAACGTATAACGTTATATAGTATTACGTTATAACGTATAACGTTATATAGTATTACGTTATAACGTATAACGTTATATAGTATTACGTTATAACGTATAACGTTATATAGTATTACGTTATAACGTATAACGTTATATAGTATTACCATATAACGTATAACGTTATATAGTATTACGTTATAACGTATAACGTTATATAGTATTACATATAACGTATAACGTTATATAGTATTACGTTATAACGTATAACGTTATATAGTATTACGTTATAACGTATAACGTTATATAGTATTACGTTATAACGTATAAAGTTATATAGTATTACGTTATAACGTATAACGTTATATAGTATTACGTTATAACGTATAACGTTATATAGTATTACGTTATAACGTATAACGTTATATAGTATTACGTTATAACGTATAACGTTATATAGTATTACGTTATAACGTATAACGTTATATAGTATTACGTTATAACGTATAACGTTATATAGTATTACGTTATGACGTATAACGTTATATAGTATTACCATATAACGTATAACGTTATATAGTATTACGTTATAACGTTGTATAGTATCACCATATAACGTATAACGTTATATAGTATTACGTTATAACGTATAACGTTATTTAGTATTACCATATAACGTATAACGTTATGTAGTATTACGTTATAACGTATAACGTTATATAGTATTACGTTATAACGTATAACGTTATATAGTATTACGTTATAACGTATAACGTTATATAGTATTACCGTATAACGTATAACGTTATATAGTATTACGTTATAACGTATAACGTTATATAGTATTACGTTATAACGTATAACGTTATATAGTATTACGTTATAACGTATTAACATTATATAGTATTACGTTGTAACGTATAACGTTATATAGTATCACCATGTAACGTATAACGTTATATAGTATCACCATGTAACGTATAACGTTATATAGTATCACCATGTAACGTATAACGTTATATAGTATCACCATGTAACGTATAACGTTATATAGTATTACGTTATAACGTATAACGTTATTTAGTATTACCATATAACGTATAACGTTATGTAGTATTACGTTATAACGTATAACGTTATTTAGTATTACCATATAACGTATAACGTTATGTAGTATTACGTTATAACGTATAACGTTATATAGTATTACGTTATAACGTATAACGTTATTTAGTATTACCACATAACGTATAACGTTATGTAGTATTACGTTATAACGTATAACGTTATATAGTATTACGTTATAACGTATAACGTTATATAGTATTACGTTATAACGTATAACGTTATATAGTATTACGTTATAACGTATAACGTTATTTAGTATTACCATATAACGTATAACGTTATATAGTATTACGTTATAACGTATAACGTTATATAGTATTACGTTATAACGTATAACGTTATATAGTATTACGTTATAACGTATAACGTTATATAGTATTACGTTATAACGTATAACGTTATATAGTATTACGTTATAACGTATAACGTTATATAGTATTACGTTATAACGTATAACGTTATATAGTATTACGTTATAACGTATAACGTTATTTAGTATTACCACATAACGTATAACGTTATGTAGTATTACGTTATAACGTATAACGTTATATAGTATTACGTTATGACGTATAACGTTATATAGTATTACCATATAACGTATAACGTTATATAGTATTACGTTATAACGTTGTATAGTATCACCATATAACGTATAACGTTATATAGTATTACGTTATAACGTATAACGTTATTTAGTATTACCATATAACGTATAACGTTATGTAGTATTACGTTATAACGTATAACGTTATATAGTATTACGTTATAACGTATAACGTTATTTAGTATTACCACATAACGTATAACGTTATGTAGTATTACGTTATAACGTATAACGTTATATAGTATTACGTTATAACGTATAACGTTATATAGTATTACGTTATAACGTATAACGTTATATAGTATTACGTTATAACGTATAACGTTATTTAGTATTACCATATAACGTATAACGTTATATAGTATTACGTTATAACGTATAACGTTATATAGTATTACGTTATAACGTATAACGTTATATAGTATTACGTTATAACGTATAACATTATATAGTATTACGTTGTAACGTATAACGTTATATAGTATCACCATGTAACGTATAACGTTATATAGTATCACCATGTAACGTATAACGTTATATAGTATCACCATGTAACGTATAACGTTATATAGTATCACCATGTAACGTATAACGTTATATAGTATTACGTTATAACGTATAACGTTATTTAGTATTACCATATAACGTATAACGTTATGTAGTATTACGTTATAACGTATAACGTTATTTAGTATTACCATATAACGTATAACGTTATGTAGTATTACGTTATAACGTATAACGTTATATAGTATTACGTTATAACGTATAACGTTATTTAGTATTACCACATAACGTATAACGTTATGTAGTATTACGTTATAACGTATAACGTTATATAGTATTACGTTATAACGTATAACGTTATATAGTATTACGTTATAACGTATAACGTTATATAGTATTACGTTATAACGTATAACGTTATTTAGTATTACCATATAACGTATAACGTTATATAGTATTACGTTATAACGTATAACGTTATATAGTATTACGTTATAACGTATAACGTTATATAGTATTACGTTATAACGTATAACGTTATATAGTATTACGTTATAACGTATAACGTTATATAGTATTACGTTATAACGTATAACGTTATTTAGTATTACCACATAACGTATAACGTTATGTAGTATTACGTTATAACGTATAACGTTATATAGTATTACGTTATAACGTATAACGTTATATAGTATTACGTTATAACGTATAACGTTATATAGTATTACGTTATGACGTATAACGTTATATAGTATTACCATATAACGTATAACGTTATATAGTATTACGTTATAACGTTGTATAGTATCACCATATAACGTATAACGTTATATAGTATTACGTTATAACGTATAACGTTATTTAGTATTACCATATAACGTATAACGTTATATAGTATTACGTTATAACGTATAACGTTATATAGTATTACGTTATAACGTATAACGTTATATAGTATTACGTTATAACGTATAAAGTTATATAGTATTACGTTATAACGTATAACGTTATATAGTATTACGTTATAACGTATAACGTTATATAGTATTACGTTATAACGTATAACGTTATATAGTATTACGTTATAACGTATAACGTTATATAGTATTACGTTATAACGTATAACGTTATATAGTATTACGTTATAACGTATAACGTTATATAGTATTACGTTATGACGTATAACGTTATATAGTATTACCATATAACGTATAACGTTATATAGTATTACGTTATAACGTTGTATAGTATCACCATATAACGTATAACGTTATATAGTATTACGTTATAACGTATAACGTTATTTAGTATTACCATATAACGTATAACGTTATGTAGTATTACGTTATAACGTATAACGTTATATAGTATTACGTTATAACGTATAACGTTATATAGTATTACGTTATAACGTATAACGTTATATAGTATTACCGTATAACGTATAACGTTATATAGTATTACGTTATAACGTATAACGTTATATAGTATTACGTTATAACGTATAACGTTATATAGTATTACGTTATAACGTATAACATTATATAGTATTACGTTGTAACGTATAACGTTATATAGTATCACCATGTAACGTATAACGTTATATAGTATCACCATGTAACGTATAACGTTATATAGTATCACCATGTAACGTATAACGTTATATAGTATCACCATGTAACGTATAACGTTATATAGTATTACGTTATAACGTATAACGTTATTTAGTATTACCATATAACGTATAACGTTATGTAGTATTACGTTATAACGTATAACGTTATTTAGTATTACCATATAACGTATAACGTTATGTAGTATTACGTTATAACGTATAACGTTATATAGTATTACGTTATAACGTATAACGTTATTTAGTATTACCACATAACGTATAACGTTATGTAGTATTACGTTATAACGTATAACGTTATATAGTATTACGTTATAACGTATAACGTTATATAGTATTACGTTATAACGTATAACGTTATATAGTATTACGTTATAACGTATAACGTTATTTAGTATTACCATATAACGTATAACGTTATATAGTATTACGTTATAACGTATAACGTTATATAGTATTACGTTATAACGTATAACGTTATATAGTATTACGTTATAACGTATAACGTTATATAGTATTACGTTATAACGTATAACGTTATATAGTATTACGTTATAACGTATAACGTTATTTAGTATTACCACATAACGTATAACGTTATGTAGTATTACGTTATAACG
The DNA here is from genome assembly GCF_040668555.2 of Bombus flavifrons. Taxonomy (NCBI): domain Eukaryota; kingdom Metazoa; phylum Arthropoda; class Insecta; order Hymenoptera; family Apidae; genus Bombus; species Bombus flavifrons. The sequence continues at coordinate 17,046 of NW_027185037.1, forward strand.
TATAACGTTATATAGTATTACGTTATAACGTATAACGTTATATAGTATATTACGTTATAACGTATAACGTTATATAGTATTACGTTATGACGTATAACGTTATATAGTATTACCATATAACGTATAACGTTATATAGTATTACGTTATAACGTTGTATAGTATCACCATATAACGTATAACGTTATATAGTATTACGTTATAACGTATAACGTTATTTAGTATTACCATATAACGTATAACGTTATGTAGTATTACGTTATAACGTATAACGTTATATAGTATTACGTTATAACGTATAACGTTATATAGTATTACGTTATAACGTATAACGTTATATAGTATTACGTTATAACGTATAACGTTATTTAGTATTACCACATAACGTATAACGTTATGTAGTATTACGTTATAACGTATAACGTTATATAGTATTACGTTATAACGTATAACGTTATATAGTATTACGTTATAACGTATAACGTTATTTAGTATTACCATATAACGTATAACGTTATGTAGTATTACGTTATAACGTATAACGTTATATAGTATTACGTTATAACGTATAACGTTATATAGTATTACGTTATAACGTATAACGTTATATAGTATTACCGTATAACGTATAACGTTATATAGTATTACGTTATAACGTATAACGTTATATAGTATTACGTTATAACGTATAACGTTATATAGTATTACGTTATAACGTATAACGTTATTTAGTATTACCATATAACGTATAACGTTATATAGTATTACGTTATAACGTATAACGTTATTTAGTATTAAAACATAACGTATAACGTTATGTAGTATTACGTTATAACGTATAACGTTATATAGTATTACGTTATAACGTATAACGTTATATAGTATTACGTTATAACGTATAACGTTATATAGTATCACCATGTAACGTAACGTTATATAGTATCACCATGTAACGTATAACGTTATATAGTATCACCATGTAACGTATAACGTTATATAGTATTACGTTATAACGTATAACGTTATTTAGTATTACCATATAACGTATAACGTTATGTAGTATTACGTTATAACGTATAACGTTATATAGTATTACGTTATAACGTATAACGTTATATAGTATTACGTTATAACGCATAACGTTATATAGTATTACCGTATAACGTATAACGTTATATAGTATTACGTTATAACGTATAACGTTATATAGTATTACGTTATAACGTATAACGTTATATAGTATTACGTTATAACGTATAACATTATATAGTATTACGTTATAACGTATAACATTATATAGTATTACGTTATAACGTATAACGTTATATAGTATCACCATGTAACGTATAACGTTATATAGTATCACCATGTAACGTATAACGTTATATAGTATCACCAGTAACGTATAACGTTATATAGTATTACGTTATAACGTATAACGTTATTTAGTATTACCATATAACGTATAACGTTATGTAGTATTACGTTATAACGTATAACGTTATATAGTATTACGTTATAACGTATAACGTTATATAGTATTACGTTATAACGTATAACGTTATATAGTATTACCGTATAACGTATAACGTTATATAGTATTACGTTTATAACGTATAACGTTATATAGTATTACGTTATAACGTATAACGTTATATAGTATTACGTTATAACGTATAACGTTATTTAGTATTACCATATAACGTATAACGTTATATAGTATTACGTTATAACGTATAACGTTATATAGTATTACGTTATAACGTATAACGTTATATAGTATTACGTTATAACGTATAACGTTATATAGTATTACCATATAACGTATAACGTTATATAGTATTACGTTATAACGTATAACGTTGTATAGTATTACGTTATAACGTATAACGTTATATAGTATTACGTTATAACGTATAACGTTATATAGTATTACGTTATAACGTATAACGTTATATAGTATTACGTTATAACGTATAACGTTATTTAGTATTACCACATAACGTATAACGTTATGTAGTATTACGTTATAACGTATAACGTTATATAGTATTACGTTATAACGTATAACGTTATATAGTATTACGTTATAACGTATAACGTTATATAGTATTACGTTATGACGTATAACGTTATATAGTATTACGTTATGACGTATAACGTTATATAGTATTACCATATAACGTATAACGTTATATAGTATTACGTTATAACGTTGTATAGTATCACCATATAACGTATAACGTTATATAGTATTACGTTATAACGTATAACGTTATTTAGTATTACCATATAACGTATAACGTTATGTAGTATTACGTTATAACGTATAACGTTATATAGTATTACGTTATAACGTATAACGTTATATAGTATTACCATATAACGTATAACGTTATATAGTATTACGTTATAACGTTGTATAGTATCACCATATAACGTATAACGTTATATAGTATTACGTTATAACGTATAACGTTATTTAGTATTACCATATAACGTATAACGTTATGTAGTATTACGTTATAACGTATAACGTTATATAGTATTACGTTATAACGTATAACGTTATATAGTATTACGTTATAACGTATAACGTTATATAGTATTACCGTATAACGTATAACGTTATATAGTATTACGTTATAACGTATAACGTTATATAGTATTACGTTATAACGTATAACGTTATATAGTATTACGTTATAACGTATAACATTATATAGTATTACGTTGTAACGTATAACGTTATATAGTATCACCATGTAACGTATAACGTTATATAGTATCACCATGTAACGTATAACGTTATATAGTATCACCATGTAACGTATAACGTTATATAGTATTACGTTATAACGTATAACGTTATTTAGTATTACCATATAACGTATAACGTTATGTAGTATTACGTTATAACGTATAACGTTATATAGTATTACGTTATAACGTATAACGTTATTTAGTATTACCACATAACGTATAACGTTATGTAGTATTACGTTATAACGTATAACGTTATATAGTATTACGTTATAACGTATAACGTTATATAGTATTACGTTATAACGTATAACGTTATATAGTATTACGTTATAACGTATAACGTTATTTAGTATTACCATATAACGTATAACGTTATATAGTATTACGTTATAACGTATAACGTTATATAGTATTACGTTATAACGTATAACGTTATATAGTATTACGTTATAACGTATAACGTTATATAGTATTACGTTATAACGTATAACGTTATATAGTATTACGTTATAACGTATAACGTTATTTAGTATTACCACATAACGTATAACGTTATGTAGTATTACGTTATAACGTATAACGTTATATAGTATTACGTTATAACGTATAACGTTATATAGTATTACGTTATAACGTATAACGTTATATAGTATTACGTTATGACGTATAACGTTATATAGTATTACCATATAACGTATAACGTTATATAGTATTACGTTATAACGTTGTATAGTATCACCATATAACGTATAACGTTATATAGTATTACGTTATAACGTATAACGTTAATTAGTATTACCATATAACGTATAACGTTATGTAGTATTACGTTATAACGTATAACGTTATATAGTATTACGTTATAACGTATAACGTTATATAGTATTACGTTATAACGTATAACGTTATATAGTATTACGTTATAACGTATAACGTTATTTAGTATTACCACATAACGTATAACGTTATGTAGTATTACGTTATAACGTATAACGTTATATAGTATTACGTTATAACGTATAACGTTATATAGTATTACGTTATAACGTATAACGTTATATAGTATTACGTTATGACGTATAACGTTATATAGTATTACCATATAACGTATAACGTTATATAGTATTACGTTATAACGTTGTATAGTATCACCATATAACGTATAACGTTATATAGTATTACGTTATAACGTATAACGTTATTTAGTATTACCATATAACGTATAACGTTATGTAGTATTACGTTATAACGTATAACGTTATATAGTATTACGTTATAACGTATAACGTTATATAGTATTACGTTATAACGTATAACGTTATATAGTATCACCATGTAACGTATAACGTTATATAGTATCACCATGTAACGTATAACGTTATATAGTATCACCATGTAACGTATAACGTTATATAGTATTACGTTATAACGTATAACGTTATTTAGTATTACCATATAACGTATAACGTTATGTAGTATTACGTTATAACGTATAACGTTATATAGTATTACGTTATAACGTATAACGTTATATAGTATTACGTTATAACGCATAACGTTATATAGTATTACCGTATAACGTATAACGTTATATAGTATTACGTTATAACGTATAACGTTATATAGTATTACGTTATAACGTATAACGTTATATAGTATTACGTTATAACGTATAACATTATATAGTATTACGTTATAACGTATAACATTATATAGTATTACGTTATAACGTATAACGTTATATAGTATCACCATGTAACGTATAACGTTATATAGTATCACCATGTAACGTATAACGTTATATAGTATCACCATGTAACGTATAACGTTATATAGTATCACCATGTAACGTATAACGTTATATAGTATTACGTTATAACGTATAACGTTATTTAGTATTACCATATAACGTATAACGTTATGTAGTATTACGTTATAACGTATAACGTTATATAGTATTACGTTATAACGTATAACGTTATATAGTATTACGTTATAACGTATAACGTTATATAGTATTACCGTATAACGTATAACGTTATATAGTATTACGTTATAACGTATAACGTTATATAGTATTACGTTATAACGTATAACGTTATATAGTATTACGTTATAACGTATAACGTTATTTAGTATTACCATATAACGTATAACGTTATATAGTATTACGTTATAACGTATAACGTTATATAGTATTACGTTATAACGTATAACGTTATATAGTATTACGTTATAACGTATAACGTTATATAGTATTACCATATAACGTATAACGTTATATAGTATTACGTTATAACGTATAACGTTATATAGTATTACGTTATAACGTATAACGTTATATAGTATTACCATATAACGTATAACGTTATATAGTATTACGTTATAACGTATAACGTTATATAGTATTACGTTATAACGTATAACGTTATATAGTATTACGTTATAACGTATAAAGTTATATAGTATTACGTTATAACGTATAACGTTATATAGTATTACGTTATAACGTATAACGTTATATAGTATTACGTTATAACGTATAACGTTATATAGTATTACGTTATAACGTATAACGTTATATAGTATTACGTTATAACGTATAACGTTATATAGTATTACGTTATAACGTATAACGTTATTTAGTATTACCACATAACGTATAACGTTATGTAGTATTACGTTATAACGTATAACGTTATATAGTATTACGTTATAACGTATAACGTTATATAGTATTACGTTATAACGTATAACGTTATATAGTATTACGTTATGACGTATAACGTTATATAGTATTACGTTATGACGTATAACGTTATATAGTATTACCATATAACGTATAACGTTATATAGTATTACGTTATAACGTTGTATAGTATCACCATATAACGTATAACGTTATATAGTATTACGTTATAACGTATAACGTTATTTAGTATTACCATATAACGTATAACGTTATGTAGTATTACGTTATAACGTATAACGTTATATAGTATTACGTTATAACGTATAACGTTATTTAGTATTACCATATAACGTATAACGTTATATAGTATTACGTTATAACGTATAACGTTATTTAGTATTACCATATAACGTATAACGTTATGTAGTATTACGCTATAACGTATAACGTTATATAGTATTACGTTATAACGTATAACGTTATATAGTATTACGTTATAACGTATAACGTTATATAGTATTACCATATAACGTATAACGTTATATAGTATTACGTTATAACGTATAACATTATATAGTATTACGTTATAACGTATAACATTATATAGTATTACGTTATAACGTATAACGTTATATAGTATCACCATGTAACGTATAACGTTATATAGTATCACCATGTAACGTATAACGTTATATAGTATCACCATGTAACGTATAACGTTATATAGTATTACGTTATAACGTATAACGTTATTTAGTATTACCATATAACGTATAACGTTATGTAGTATTACGTTATAACGTATAACGTTATATAGTATTACGTTATAACGTATAACGTTATTTAGTATTACCATATAACGTATAACGTTATATAGTATTACGTTATAACGTATAAAGTTATATAGTATTACGTTATAACGTATAACGTTATATAGTATTACGTTATAACGTATAACGTTATATAGTATTACGTTATAACGTATAACGTTATATAGTATTACCGTATAACGTATAACGTTATATAGTATTACGTTATAACGTATAACGTTATATAGTATTACGTTATAACGTATAACGTTATATAGTATTACGTTATAACGTATAACGTTATATAGTATTACGTTATAACGTATAACGTTATTTAGTATTACCATATAGCGTATAACGTTATATAGTATTACGTTATAACGTATAACGTTATTTAGTATTACCATATAACGTATAACGTTATATAGTATTACGTTATAACGTATAACGTTATATAGTATTACGTTATAACGTATAACGTTATATAGTATTACGTTATAACGTATAAAGTTATATAGTATTACGTTATAACGTATAACGTTATATAGTATTACGTTATAACGTATAACGTTATATAGTATTACCATATAACGTATAACGTTATATAGTATTACGTTATAACGTATAACGTTATTTAGTATTACCATATAACGTATAACGTTATGTAGTATTACGCTATAACGTATAACGTTATATAGTATTACGTTATAACGTATAACGTTATATAGTATTACCATATAACGTATAACGTTATATAGTATTACGTTATAACGTTGTATAGTATCACCATATAACGTATAACGTTATATAGTATTACGTTATAACGTATAACGTTATTTAGTATTACCATATAACGTATAACGTTATGTAGTATTACGTTATAACGTATAACGTTATATAGTATTACGTTATAACGTATAACGTTATATAGTATTACGTTATAACGTATAACGTTATATAGTATTACCGTATAACGTATAACGTTATATAGTATTACGTTATAACGTATAACGTTATATAGTATTACGTTATAACGTATAACGTTATATAGTATTACGTTATAACGTATAACATTATATAGTATTACGTTGTAACGTATAACGTTATATAGTATCACCATGTAACGTATAACGTTATATAGTATCACCATGTAACGTATAACGTTATATAGTATCACCATGTAACGTATAACGTTATATAGTATTACGTTATAACGTATAACGTTATATAGTATTACGTTATAACGTATAACGTTATTTAGTATTACCATATAACGTATAACGTTATGTAGTATTACGTTATAACGTATAACGTTATATAGTATTACCATATAACGTATAACGTTATATAGTATTACGTTATAACGTTGTATAGTATCACCATATAACGTATAACGTTATATAGTATTACGTTATAACGTATAACGTTATTTAGTATTACCATATAACGTATAACGTTATATAGTATTACCATATAACGTATAACGTTATATAGTATTACGTTATAACGTATAACATTATATAGTATTACGTTATAACGTATAACGTTATATAGTATCACCATGTAACGTATAACGTTATATAGTATCACCATGTAACGTATAACGTTATATAGTATCACCATGTAACGTATAACGTTATATAGTATTACGTTATAACGTATAACGTTATTTAGTATTACCATATAACGTATAACGTTATGTAGTATTACGTTATAACGTATAACGTTATATAGTATTACGTTATAACGTATAACGTTATATAGTATTACGTTATAACGTATAACGTTATATAGTATTACCGTATAACGTATAACGTTATATAGTATTACGTTATAACGTATAACGTTATATAGTATTACGTTATAACGTATAACGTTATATAGTATTACGTTATAACGTATAACGTTATTTAGTATTACCATATAACGTATAACGTTATATAGTATTACGTTATAACGTATAAAGTTATATAGTATTACGTTATAACGTATAACGTTATATAGTATTACGTTATAACGTATAACGTTATATAGTATTACGTTATAACGTATAACGTTATATAGTATTACGTTATAACGTATAACGTTATATAGTATTACCGTATAACGTATAACGTTATATAGTATTACGTTATAACGTATAACGTTATATAGTATTACGTTATAACGTATAACGTTATATAGTATTACGTTATAACGTATAACGTTATTTAGTATTACCATATAACGTATAACGTTATATAGTATTACGTTATAACGTATAACGTTATTTAGTATTACCATATAACGTATAACGTTATATAGTATTACGTTATAACGTATAAAGTTATATAGTATTACGTTATAACGTATAACGTTATATAGTATTACGTTATAACGTATAACGTTATATAGTATTACGTTATAACGTATAACGTTATATAGTATTACGTTATAACGTATAACGTTATATAGTATTACCGTATAACGTATAACGTTATATAGTATTACGTTATAACGTATAACGTTATATAGTATTACGTTATAACGTATAACGTTATATAGTATTACGTTATAACGTATAACGTTATTTAGTATTACCATATAACGTATAACGTTATATAGTATTACGTTATAACGTATAACGTTATTTAGTATTACCATATAACGTATAACGTTATATAGTATTACGTTATAACGTATAACGTTATATAGTATTACGTTATAACGTATAACGTTATATAGTATTACGTTATAACGTATAAAGTTATATAGTATTACGTTATAACGTATAACGTTATATAGTATTACGTTATAACGTATAACGTTATATAGTATTACGTTATAACGTATAACGTTATATAGTATTACGTTATAACGTATAACGTTATATAGTATTACGTTATAACGTATAACGTTATATAGTATTACGTTATAACGTATAACGTTATATAGTATTACGTTATGACGTATAACGTTATATAGTATTACCATATAACGTATAACGTTATATAGTATTACGTTATAACGTTGTATAGTATCACCATATAACGTATAACGTTATATAGTATTACGTTATAACGTATAACGTTATTTAGTATTACCATATAACGTATAACGTTATGTAGTATTACGTTATAACGTATAACGTTATATAGTATTACGTTATAACGTATAACGTTATATAGTATTACGTTATAACGTATAACGTTATATAGTATTACCGTATAACGTATAACGTTATATAGTATTACGTTATAACGTATAACGTTATATAGTATTACGTTATAACGTATAACGTTATATAGTATTACGTTATAACGTATAACATTATATAGTATTACGTTGTAACGTATAACGTTATATAGTATCACCATGTAACGTATAACGTTATATAGTATCACCATGTAACGTATAACGTTATATAGTATCACCATGTAACGTATAACGTTATATAGTATTACGTTATAACGTATAACGTTATTTAGTATTACCATATAACGTATAACGTTATGTAGTATTACGTTATAACGTATAACGTTATATAGTATTACGTTATAACGTATAACGTTATTTAGTATTACCACATAACGTATAACGTTATGTAGTATTACGTTATAACGTATAACGTTATATAGTATTACGTTATAACGTATAACGTTATATAGTATTACGTTATAACGTATAACGTTATATAGTATTACGTTATAACGTATAACGTTATTTAGTATTACCATATAACGTATAACGTTATATAGTATTACGTTATAACGTATAACGTTATATAGTATTACGTTATAACGTATAACGTTATATAGTATTACGTTATAACGTATAACGTTATATAGTATTACGTTATAACGTATAACGTTATATAGTATTACGTTATAACGTATAACGTTATTTAGTATTACCACATAACGTATAACGTTATGTAGTATTACGTTATAACGTATAACGTTATATAGTATTACGTTATAACGTATAACGTTATATAGTATTACGTTATAACGTATAACGTTATATAGTATTACGTTATGACGTATAACGTTATATAGTATTACCATATAACGTATAACGTTATATAGTATTACGTTGTAACGTTGTATAGTATCACCATATAACGTATAACGTTATATAGTATTACGTTATAACGTATAACGTTATTTAGTATTACCATATAACGTATAACGTTATGTAGTATTACGTTATAACGTATAACGTTATATAGTATTACGTTATAACGTATAACGTTATATAGTATTACGTTATAACGTATAACGTTATATAGTATTACGTTATAACGTATAACGTTATTTAGTATTACCACATAACGTATAACGTTATGTAGTATTACGTTATAACGTATAACGTTATATAGTATTACGTTATAACGTATAACGTTATATAGTATTACGTTATAACGTATAACGTTATATAGTATTACGTTATGACGTTATATAGTATTACCATATAACGTATAACGTTATATAGTATTACGTTATAACGTTGTATAGTATCACCATATAACGTATAACGTTATATAGTATTACGTTATAACGTATAACGTTATTTAGTATTACCATATAACGTATAACGTTATGTAGTATTACGTTATAACGTATAACGTTATATAGTATTACGTTATAACGTATAACGTTATATAGTATTACGTTATAACGTATAACGTTATATAGTATTACCGTATAACGTATAACGTTATATAGTATTACGTTATAACGTATAACGTTATATAGTATTACGTTATAACGTATAACGTTATATAGTATTACGTTATAACGTATAACGTTATTTAGTATTACCATATAACGTATAACGTTATATAGTATTACGTTATAACGTATAACGTTATTTAGTATTACCATATAACGTATAACGTTATGTAGTATTACGCTATAACGTATAACGTTATATAGTATTACGTTATAACGTATAACGTTATATAGTATTACGTTATAACGTATAACGTTATATAGTATTACGTTATAACGTATAACGTTATATAGTATTACCATATAACGTATAACGTTATATAGTATTACGTTATAACGTATAACATTATATAGTATTACGTTATAACGTATAACATTATATAGTATTACGTTATAACGTATAACGTTATATAGTATCACCATGTAACGTATAACGTTATATAGTATCACCATGTAACGTATAACGTTATATAGTATCACCATGTAACGTATAACGTTATATAGTATTACGTTATAACGTATAACGTTATTTAGTATTACCATATAACGTATAACGTTATGTAGTATTACGTTATAACGTATAACGTTATATAGTATTACGTTATAACGTATAACGTTATATAGTATTACGTTATAACGTATAACGTTATATAGTATTACCGTATAACGTATAACGTTATATAGTATTACGTTATAACGTATAACGTTATATAGTATTACGTTATAACGTATAACGTTATATAGTATTACGTTATAACGTATAACGTTATTTAGTATTACCATATAACGTATAACGTTATATAGTATTACGTTATAACGTATAACGTTATATAGTATTACGTTATAACGTATAACGTTATATAGTATTACGTTATAACGTATAACGTTATATAGTATTACCATATAACGTATAACGTTATATAGTATTACGTTATAACGTATAACGTTATATAGTATTACGTTATAACGTATAACGTTATATAGTATTACGTTATAACGTATAACGTTATATAGTATTACCATATAACGTATAACGTTATATAGTATTACGTTATAACGTATAACGTTATATAGTATTACGTTATAACGTATAACGTTATATAGTATTACGTTATAACGTATAAAGTTATATAGTATTACGTTATAACGTATAACGTTATATAGTATTACGTTATAACGTATAACGTTATATAGTATTACGTTATAACGTATAACGTTATATAGTATTACGTTATAACGTATAACGTTATATAGTATTACGTTATAACGTATAACGTTATATAGTATTACCATATAACGTATAACGTTATATAGTATTACGTTATAACGTATAACGTTATATAGTATTACCATATAACGTATAACGTTATATAGTATTACGTTATAACGTATAACGTTATATAGTATTACGTTATAACGTATAACGTTATATAGTATTACGTTATAACGTATAAAGTTATATAGTATTACGTTATAACGTATAACGTTATATAGTATTACGTTATAACGTATAACGTTATATAGTATTACGTTATAACGTATAACGTTATATAGTATTACGTTATAACGTATAACGTTATATAGTATTACGTTATAACGTATAACGTTATATAGTATTACGTTATAACGTATAACGTTATATAGTATTACGTTATAACGTATAACGTTATTTAGTATTACCACATAACGTATAACGTTATGTAGTATTACGTTATAACGTATAACGTTATATAGTATTACGTTATAACGTATAACGTTATATAGTATTACGTTATAACGTATAACGTTATATAGTATTACGTTATGACGTATAACGTTATATAGTATTACCATATAACGTATAACGTTATATAGTATTACGTTATAACGTATAACGTTATATAGTATTACCATATAACGTATAACGTTATATAGTATTACGTTATAACGTATAACGTTATATAGTATTACGTTATAACGTATAACGTTATATAGTATTACCATATAACGTATAACGTTATATAGTATTACGTTATAACGTATAACGTTATATAGTATTACGTTATAACGTATAACGTTATATAGTATTACGTTATAACGTATAACGTTATATAGTATTACGTTATAACGTATAACGTTATTTAGTATTACCACATAACGTATAACGTTATGTAGTATTACGTTATAACGTATAACGTTATATAGTATTACGTTATAACGTATAACGTTATATAGTATTACGTTATAACGTATAACGTTATATAGTATCACCATGTAACGTATAACGTTATATAGTATCACCATGTAACGTATAACGTTATATAGTATCACCATGTAACGTATAACGTTATATAGTATTACGTTATAACGTATAACGTTATTTAGTATTACCATATAACGTATAACGTTATGTAGTATTACGTTATAACGTATAACGTTATATAGTATTACGTTATAACGTATAACGTTATATAGTATTACGTTATAACGTATAACGTTATATAGTATTACCGTATAACGTATAACGTTATATAGTATTACGTTATAACGTATAACGTTATATAGTATTACGTTATAACGTATAACGTTATATAGTATTACGTTATAACGTATAACATTATATAGTATTACGTTATAACGTATAACATTATATAGTATTACGTTATAACGTATAACGTTATATAGTATCACCATGTAACGTATAACGTTATATAGTATCACCATGTAACGTATAACGTTATATAGTATCACCATGTAACGTATAACGTTATATAGTATTACGTTATAACGTATAACGTTATTTAGTATTACCATATAACGTATAACGTTATGTAGTATTACGTTATAACGTATAACGTTATATAGTATTACGTTATAACGTATAACGTTATATAGTATTACGTTATAACGTATAACGTTATATAGTATTACCGTATAACGTATAACGTTATATAGTATTACGTTATAACGTATAACGTTATATAGTATTACGTTATAACGTATAACGTTATATAGTATTACGTTATAACGTATAACGTTATTTAGTATTACCATATAACGTATAACGTTATATAGTATTACGTTATAACGTATAACGTTATATAGTATTACGTTATAACGTATAACGTTATATAGTATTACGTTATAACGTATAACGTTATATAGTATTACCATATAACGTATAACGTTATATAGTATTACGTTATAACGTATAACGTTATATAGTATTACGTTATAACGTATAACGTTATATAGTATTACCATATAACGTATAACGTTATATAGTATTACGTTATAACGTATAACGTTATATAGTATTACGTTATAACGTATAACGTTATATAGTATTACGTTATAACGTATAAAGTTATATAGTATTACGTTATAACGTATAACGTTATGTAGTATTACGTTATAACGTATAACGTTATGTAGTATTACGTTATAACGTATAACGTTATATAGTATTACGTTATAACGTATAACGTTATATAGTATTACGTTATAACGTATAACGTTATATAGTATTACGTTATGACGTATAACGTTATATAGTATTACCATATAACGTATAACGTTATATAGTATTACGTTATAACGTTGTATAGTATCACCATATAACGTATAACGTTATATAGTATTACGTTATAACGTATAACGTTATTTAGTATTACCATATAACGTATAACGTTATGTAGTATTACGTTATAACGTATAACGTTATATAGTATTACGTTATAACGTATAACGTTATATAGTATTACGTTATAACGTATAACGTTATATAGTATTACCGTATAACGTATAACGTTATATAGTATTACGTTATAACGTATAACGTTATATAGTATTACGTTATAACGTATAACGTTATATAGTATTACGTTTATAACGTATAACGTTATTTAGTATTACCATATAACGTATAACGTTATATAGTATTACGTTATAACGTATAACGTTATTTAGTATTACCATATAACGTATAACGTTATGTAGTATTACGCTATAACGTATAACGTTATATAGTATTACGTTATAACGTATAACGTTATATAGTATTACGTTATAACGTATAACGTTATATAGTATTACCATATAACGTATAACGTTATATAGTATTACGTTATAACGTATAACATTATATAGTATTACGTTATAACGTATAACATTATATAGTATTACGTTATAACGTATAACGTTATATAGTATCACCATGTAACGTATAACGTTATATAGTATCACCATGTAACGTATAACGTTATATAGTATCACCATGTAACGTATAACGTTATATAGTATTACGTTATAACGTATAACGTTATTTAGTATTACCATATAACGTATAACGTTATGTAGTATTACGTTATAACGTATAACGTTATATAGTATTACGTTATAACGTATAACGTTATATAGTATTACGATATAACGTATAACGTTATATAGTATTACCGTATAACGTATAACGTTATATAGTATTACGTTATAACGTATAACGTTATATAGTATTACGTTATAACGTATAACGTTATATAGTATTACGTTATAACGTATAACGTTATTTAGTATTACCATATAACGTATAACGTTATATAGTATTACGTTATAACGTATAACGTTATATAGTATTACGTTATAAACGTATAACGTTATATAGTATTACGTTATAACGTATAACGTTATATAGTATTACCATATAACGTATAACGTTATATAGTATTACGTTATAACGTATAACGTTATATAGTATTACGTTATAACGTATAACGTTATATAGTATTACGTTATAACGTATAACGTTATATAGTATTACCATATAACGTATAACGTTATATAGTATTACGTTATAACGTATAACGTTATATAGTATTACGTTATAACGTATAACGTTATATAGTATTACGTTATAACGTATAAAGTTATATAGTATTACGTTATAACGTATAACGTTATATAGTATTACGTTATAACGTATAACGTTATATAGTATTACGTTATAACGTATAACGTTATATAGTATTACGTTATAACGTATAACGTTATATAGTATTACGTTATAACGTATAACGTTATTTAGTATTAAAACATAACGTATAACGTTATGTAGTATTACGTTATAACGTATAACGTTATATAGTATTACGTTATAACGTATAACGTTATATAGTATTACGTTATAACGTATAACGTTATATAGTATTACCGTATAACGTATAACGTTATATAGTATTACGTTATAACGTATAACGTTATATAGTATTACGTTATGACGTATAACGTTATATAGTATTACCATATAACGTATAACGTTATATAGTATTACGTTATAACGTTGTATAGTATCACCATATAACGTATAACGTTATATAGTATTACGTTATAACGTATAACGTTATTTAGTATTACCATATAACGTATAACGTTATGTAGTATTACGTTATAACGTATAACGTTATATAGTATTACGTTATAACGTATAACGTTATTTAGTATTACCATATAACGTATAACGTTATATAGTATTACGTTATAACGTATAACGTTATTTAGTATTACCATATAACGTATAACGTTATGTAGTATTACGCTATAACGTATAACGTTATATAGTATTACGTTATAACGTATAACGTTATATAGTATTACGTTATAACGTATAACGTTATATAGTATTACCATATAACGTATAACGTTATATAGTATTACGTTATAACGTATAACATTATATAGTATTACGTTATAACGTATAACATTATATAGTATTACGTTATAACGTATAACGTTATATAGTATCACCGTGTAACGTATAACGTTATATAGTATCACCATGTAACGTATAACGTTATATAGTATCACCATGTAACGTATAACGTTATATAGTATTACGTTATAACGTATAACGTTATTTAGTATTACCATATAACGTATAACGTTATGTAGTATTACGTTATAACGTATAACGTTATATAGTATTACGTTATAACGTATAACGTTATATAGTATTACGTTATAACGTATAACGTTATATAGTATTACCGTATAACGTATAACGTTATATAGTATTACGTTATAACGTATAACGTTATATAGTATTACGTTATAACGTATAACGTTATATAGTATTACGTTATAACGTATAACGTTATTTAGTATTACCATATAACGTATAACGTTATATAGTATTACGTTATAACGTATAAAGTTATATAGTATTACGTTATAACGTATAACGTTATATAGTATTACGTTATAACGTATAACGTTATATAGTATTACGTTATAACGTATAACGTTATATAGTATTACGTTATAACGTATAACGTTATATAGTATTACCGTATAACGTATAACGTTATATAGTATTACGTTATAACGTATAACGTTATATAGTATTACGTTATAACGTATAACGTTATATAGTATTACGTTATAACGTATAACGTTATTGAGTATTACCATATAACGTATAACGTTATATAGTATTACGTTATAACGTATAACGTTATTTAGTATTACCATATAACGTATAACGTTATATAGTATTACGTTATAACGTATAACGTTATATAGTATTACGTTATAACGTATAACGTTATATAGTATTACGTTATAACGTATAAAGTTATATAGTATTACGTTATAACGTATAACGTTATATAGTATTACGTTATAACGTATAACGTTATATAGTATTACGTTATAACGTATAACGTTATATAGTATTACGTTATAACGTATAACGTTATATAGTATTACGTTATAACGTATAACGTTATATAGTATTACGTTATAACGTATAACGTTATTTAGTATTACCACATAACGTATAACGTTATGTAGTATTACGTTATAACGTATAACGTTATATAGTATTACGTTATAACGTATAACGTTATATAGTATTACGTTATAACGTATAACGTTATATAGTATTACGTTATGACGTATAACGTTATATAGTATTACCATATAACGTATAACGTTATATAGTATTACGTTATAACGTTGTATAGTATCACCATATAACGTATAACGTTATATAGTATTACGTTATAACGTATAACGTTATTTAGTATTACCATATAACGTATAACGTTATGTAGTATTACGTTATAACGTATAACGTTATATAGTATTACGTTATAACGTATAACGTTATATAGTATTACGTTATAACGTATAACGTTATATAGTATTACCGTATAACGTATAACGTTATATAGTATTACGTTATAACGTATAACGTTATATAGTATTACGTTATAACGTATAACGTTATATAGTATTACGTTATAACGTATAACATTATATAGTATTACGTTATAACGTATAACGTTATATAGTATCACCATGTAACGTATAACGTTATATAGTATCACCATGTAACGTATAACGTTATATAGTATCACCATGTAACGTATAACGTTATATAGTATTACGTTATAACGTATAACGTTATTTAGTATTACCATATAACGTATAACGTTATGTAGTATTACGTTATAACGTATAACGTTATATAGTATTACGTTATAACGTATAACGTTATATAGTATTACGTTATAACGTATAACGTTATATAGTATTACCGTATAACGTATAACGTTATATAGTATTACGTTATAACGTATAACGTTATATAGTATTACGTTATAACGTATAACGTTATATAGTATTACGTTATAACGTATAACGTTATTTAGTATTACCATATAACGTATAACGTTATATAGTATTACGTTATAACGTATAACGTTATATAGTATTACGTTATAACGTATAACGTTATATAGTATTACGTTATAACGTATAACGTTATATAGTATTACGTTATAACGTATAACGTTATATAGTATTACGTTATAACGTATAACGTTATTTAGTATTACCACATAACGTATAACGTTATGTAGTATTACGTTATAACGTATAACGTTATATAGTATTACGTTATAACGTATAACGTTATATAGTATTACGTTATAACGTATAACGTTATATAGTATTACGTTATGACGTATAACGTTATATAGTATTACCATATAACGTATAACGTTATATAGTATTACGTTATAACGTTGTATAGTATCACCATATAACGTATAACGTTATATAGTATTACGTTATAACGTATAACGTTATTTAGTATTACCATATAACGTATAACGTTATGTAGTATTACGTTATAACGTATAACGTTATATAGTATTACGTTATAACGTATAACGTTATATAGTATTACGTTATAACGTATAACGTTATATAGTATTACGTTATAACGTATAACGTTATTTAGTATTACCATATAACGTATAACGTTATATAGTATTACGTTATAACGTATAACGTTATTTAGTATTACCATATAACGTATAACGTTATGTAGTATTACGCTATAACGTATAACGTTATATAGTATTACGTTATAACGTATAACGTTATATAGTATTACGTTATAACGTATAACGTTATATAGTATTACCATATAACGTATAACGTTATATAGTATTACGTTATAACGTATAACGTTATATAGTATTACGTTATAACGTATAACGTTATATAGTATTACGTTATAACGTATAACGTTATATAGTATTACGTTATAACGTATAACGTTATATAGTATTACGTTATATCGTATAACGTTATATAGTATTACGTTAAAGCGTATAACGTTATATAGTATTACGTTATAACGTATAACGTTATATAGTATTACGTAATAACGTATAACGTTATATAGTATCACCATGTAACGTATAACGTTATATAGTATCACCATGTAACGTATAACGTTATATAGTATCACCATGTAACGTACAACGTTATATAGTATTACCATATAACGTATAACGTTATATAGTATTACGTTATAACGTATAACGTTATTTAGTATTACCATATAACGTATAACGTTATGTAGTATTACGTTATAACGTATAACGTTATATAGTATTACGTTATAACGTATAACGTTATATAGTATTACGTTATAACGTATAACGTTATATAGTATTACGTTATAACGTATAACGTTATATAGTATTACGTTATAACGTATAAACGTTATATAGTATTACGTTATAACGTATAACGTTATTTAGTATTACCATATAACGTATAACGTTATGTAGTATTACGTTATAACGTATAACGTTATATAGTATTACGTTATAACGTATAACGTTATATAGTATTACGTTATAACGTATAACGTTATATAGTATTGCGTTATGACGTATAACGTTATATAGTATTACCATATAACGTATAACGTTATATAGTATTACGTTATAACGTTATATAGTATCACCATATAACGTATAACGTTATATAGTATTACGTTATATCGTATAACGTTATATAGTATTACGTTATAACGTATTACGTTATATAGTATTACGTTTTAACGTATAACGTTATATAGTATTACGTTATAACGTATAACGTTATATAGTATTACGTTATAACGTATAACATTATATAGTATTACGTTATAACGTATAACGTTATATAGTATTACCATATAACGTATAACGTTATATAGTATTACGTTATAACGTATAACGTTATATAGTATTACGTTATAACGTATAACGTTATATAGTATTACGTTATAACGTATAACGTTATATAGTATTACGTTATAACGTATAACGTTATATAGTATTACGTTATGACGTATAACGTTATATAGTATTACCATATAACGTATAACGTTATATAGTATTACGTTATAACGTTATATAGTATCACCATATAACGTATAACGTTATATAGTATTACGTTATATCGTATAACGTTATATAGTATTACGTTATAACGTATTACGTTATATAGTATTACGTTATAACGTATAACGTTATATAGTATTACGTTATAACGTATAACGTTATATAGTATTACGTTATAACGTATAACATTATATAGTATTACGTTATAACGTATAACGTTATATAGTATTACGTTATAACGTATAACGTTATATAGTATTACGTTATAACGTATAACGTTATATAGTATTACGTTATGACGTATAACGTTATATAGTATTACCATATAACGTATAACGTTATATAGTATTACGTTATAACGTTATATAGTATCACCATATAACGTATAACGTTATATAGTATTACGTTATATCGTATAACGTTATATAGTATTACGTTATAACGTATTACGTTATATAGTATTACGTTATAACGTATAACGTTATATAGTATTACGTTATAACGTATAACGTTATATAGTATTGCGTTATGACGTATAACGTTATATAGTATTACCATATAACGTATAACGTTATATAGTATTACGTTATAACGTTATATAGTATCACCATATAACGTATAACGTTATATAGTATTACGTTATATCGTATAACGTTATATAGTATTACGTTATGACGTATAACGTTATATAGTATTACCATATAACGTATAACGTTATATAGTGTAATATCGGAATATATTGAAGATGTAGTTTTGTCCGATTTATTATAATTTATTAATAATGGATTGAAATTACAGATATTAGTTAGACAGAAAACGATGTTTGATTAACAGGAAAACTAAATACAACGCTCGTATTTGTATCAAATAACTCGACAGCTATTTGGTAATACTCTCTCTCTCTCTCTCACTAGCAACTCTAACAACTCTACAACACTAACAGCTCAACTCTCACGACTCTACTCTTCGACGACTCGGTTAGCTCTCGACTCTACTCTCCGACGTCTCGATCAACTCTCAACTCTACTCTTCGACGTCTCGATCAACTCTCTCGACTCTACTCTTCGACGTCTCGATCAACTCTCAACTCTACTATTCTTCGACGTCTCGATCAACTCTCAACTCTACTCTTCGACGTCTCGATCAACTCTCTCGACTCTACTCTTCGACGTCTCGATCAACTCTCTCGACTCTACTCTTCGACGTCTCGATCAACTCTCAACTCTACTCTTCGACGTCTCGATCAACTCTCTCGACTCTACTCTTCGACGTCTCGATCAACTCTCAACTCTACTCTTCGACGTCTCGATCAACTCTGCTTTTCGCGACACACTCGCTTTTCGACTCGCATACTCTGACCTCTCGGTCATCGCTCCTTGAACCCGAAACCGTCCTTTTTGTTCTAACGCTGTTTATCGTTTTTCCGCATACCTCTGTAAGAGCTAGGTCACTTTAGTCACATAGGCGCTCTTAGATATAAACAAACCACAAAGGACGACGTACACGGTGTTTTTCTAGTTTCAGCCGATTTCCAATCGAAGCTATTTTACGATATTACAATAGTATTACGTTATAACGTTATATAGTATCACCATATAACGTATAACGTTATATAGTATTACGTTATATCGTATAACGTTATATAGTATTACGTTATAACGTATTACGTTATATAGTATTACGTTATAACGTATAACGTTATATAGTATTACGTTATAACGTATAACGTTATATAGTATTACGTTATAACGTATAACATTATATAGTATTACGTTATAACGTATAACATTATATAGTATTACGTTATAACGTATAACGTTATTTAGTATTACCATATAACGTATAACGTTATGTAGTATTACGTTATAACGTATAACGTTATATAGTATTACGTTATAACGTATAACGTTATATAGTATTACGTTATAACGTTATATAGTATCACCATATAACGTATAACGTTATATAGTATTACGTTATATCGTATAACGTTATATAGTATTACGTTATAACGTATTACGTTATATAGTATTACGTTTTAACGTATAACGTTATATAGTATTACGTTATAACGTATAACGTTATATAGTATTACCATATCACGTATAACGTTATATAGTATTACGGTATAACGTATAACGTTATATAGTATTACGTTATAACGTTATATAGTATCACCATATAACGTATAACGTTATATAGTATTACGTTATAACGTATAACGTTATATAGTATTACGTTATAACGTATAACGTTATTTAGTATTACCATATAACGTATAACGTTATATAGTATTACGTTATAACGTTATATAGTATCACCATATAACGTATAACGTTATATAGTATTACGTTATAACGTATAACGTTATATAGTATTACGTTATAACGTATAACATTATATAGTATTACGTTATAACGTATAACATTATATAGTATTACGTTATAACGTATAACGTTATATAGTATCACCATGTAACGTATAACGTTATATAGTATCACCATGTAACGTATAACGTTATATAGTATCACCATGTAACGTATAACGTTATATATTATTACCATATAACGTATAACGTTATATAGTATTACCATCTAACGTATAACGTTATATAGTATTACGTTATAACGTATAACGTTATATAGTATTACGTTATAACGTATAACGTTATATAGTATTACGTTATAACGTATAACGTTATTTAGTATTACCATATAACGTATAACGTTATGTAGTATTACG
>NW_027185038.1:0-40458 GCF_040668555.2 Bombus flavifrons
ATACGTTACATGGTGATACTATATAACCTTATTCGTTACATGGTGATACTATATAACGTTATACGTTATAACGTAATACTATATAACGTTATACGTTATAACGTAATACTATATAACGTTATACGGTATAACGTAATACTATATAACGTTATACGTTATAACGTAATACTACATAACGTTATACGTTATAACGTAATACTATATAACGTTATACGTTATAACGTAATACTATATAACGTTATACGTTATAACGTAATACTATATAACGTTATACGTTATAACGTTATACTATATAACGTTATACGTTATAACGTAATACTATATAACGTTATACGTTATAACGTAATACTATATAACGATATACGTTATATGGTAATACTATATAACGTTATACGTTATAACGTAATACTATATAACGTTATACGTTATAACGTAATACTATATAACGTTATACGTTATAACGTAATACTATATAACGTTATACGTTATATGGTGATACTATATAACGTTATAACGTAATACTATATAACGTTATACGTTAT
Source organism: Bombus flavifrons (assembly GCF_040668555.2). Taxonomy (NCBI): domain Eukaryota; kingdom Metazoa; phylum Arthropoda; class Insecta; order Hymenoptera; family Apidae; genus Bombus; species Bombus flavifrons. The sequence goes on from NW_027185038.1 coordinate 543, forward strand.
AACGTAATACTATATAACGTTATACGTTATAACGTAATACTATATAACGTTATACGTCATAACGTAATACTACATAACGTTATACGTTATAACGTAATACTATATAACGTTATACGTTACATGGTGATACTATATAACGTTATACGTTACATGGTGATACTATATAACGTTATACGTTATAACGTAATACTATATAACGTTATACGTTATAACGTAATACTATATAACTTTATACGTTATATGGTATTACGTTATACGATATAACGTAATACTATATAACGTTATACGATATAACGTAATACTATATAACGTTATACGTTATAACGTAATACTATATAACGTTATAACGTTATAACGTAATACTATATACCGTTATACGTTATATGGTAATACCATATAACGTTATACGTCATAACGTAATACTATATAACGTTATACGTCATAACTTAATACTATATAACGTTATACGTTATAACGTAATACTATATAAGGTTATACGTTATAACGTAATACTATATAACGTTATACGTTATAACGTAATACTATATATCGTTATACGTCATAACGTAATACTATATAACGTTATACGTTATATGGTGATACTATATAACGTTATAACGTAATACTATATAACGTTATACGTTATAACGTAATACTATATAACGTTATACGTCATAACGTAATACTACATAACGTTATACGTTATAACGTAATACTACATGACGTTATACGTTATAACGTAATACTATATAACGTTATACGTTACATGGTGATACTATATAACCTTATTCGTTACATGGTGATACTATATAACGTTATACGTTATAACGTAATACTATATAACGTTATACGTTATAACGTAATACTATATAACGTTATACGGTATAACGTAATACTATATAACGTTATACGTTATAACGTAATACTACATAACGTTATACGTTATAACGTAATACTATATAACGTTATACGTTATAACGTAATACTATATAACGTTATACGTTATAACGTAATACTATATAACGTTATACGTTATAACGTTATACTATATAACGTTATACGTTATAACGTAATACTATATAACGTTATACGTTATAACGTAATACTATATAACGATATACGTTATATGGTAATACTATATAACGTTATACGTTATAACGTAATACTATATAACGTTATACGTTATAACGTTATACTATATAACGTTATACGTTATAACGTAATACTATATAACGTTATACGTTATAACGTAATACTATATAACGTTATACGTTATAACGTAATACTATATAACGTTATACGGTATAACGTAATACTATATAACGTTATACGTTATAACGTAATACTACATAACGTTATACGTTATAACGTAATACTATATAACGTTATACGTTATAACGTAATACTATATAATGTTATACGTTATAACGTAATACTATATAACGTTATACGTTATATGGTGATACTATACAACGTTATAACGTAATACTATATAACGTTATACGTTATAACGTAATACTATATAACGTTATACGTTATAACGTAATACTATATAACGTTATACGTTATAACGTAATACTATATAACGTTATACGTTATAACGTAATACTATATAACGTTATACGTTATAACGTAATACTATATAACGTTATACGTTATAACGTAATACTATATAACGTTATACGTTATAACGTAATACTATATTGTTATACGTTATAACGTAATACTATATAACGTTATACGTTATAACGTAATACTATATAACGTTATACGTTATAACGTAATACTATATAACGTTATACGTTATAACGTAATATGATATATATGTTATACGTTATAACGTAATACTATATAACGTTATACGTTATAACGTAATACTACATAACGTTATACGTTATAACGTAATACTATATAACGTTATACGTTACATGGTGATACTATATAACGTTATACGTTACATGGTGATACTATATAACGTTATACGTTATAACGTAATACTATATAACGTTATACGTTATAACGTAATACTATATAACGTTATACGTTATATGGTATTACGTTATACGATATAACGTAATACTATATAACGTTATACGATATAACGTAATACTATATAACGTTATACGTTATAACGTAATACTATATAACGTTATACGTTATAACGTAATACTATATAACGTTATACGTTATATGGTAATACCATATAACGTTATACGTCATAACGTAATACTATATAACGTTATACGTCATAACTTAATACTATATAACGTTATACGTTATAACGTAATACTATATAAGGTTATACGTTATAACGTAATACTATATAACGTTATACGTTATAACGTAATACTCTATATCGTTATACGTCATAACGTAATACTATATAACGTTATACGTTATATGGTGATACTATATAACGTTATAACGTAATACTATATAACGTTATACGTTATAACGTAATACTATATAACGTTATACGTCATAACGTAATACTACATAACGTTATACGTTATAACGTAATACTACATGACGTTATACGTTATAACGTAATACTATATAACGTTATACGTTACATGGTGATACTATATAACCTTATTCGTTACATGGTGATACTATATAACGTTATACGTTATAACGTAATACTATATAACGTTATACGTTATAACGTAATACTATATAACGTTATACGGTATAACGTAATACTATATAACGTTATACGTTATAACGTAATACTACATAACGTTATACGTTATAACGTAATACTATATAACGTTATACGTTATAACGTAATACTATATAACTGTTATACGTTATAACGTAATACTATATAACGTTATACGTTATAACGTTATACTATATAACGTTATACGTTATAACGTAATACTATATAACGTTATACGTTATAACGTAATACTATATAACGATATACGTTATATGGTAATACTATATAACGTTATACGTTATAACGTAATACTATATAACGTTATACGTTATAACGTAATACTATATAACGTTATACGTCATAACGTAATACTATATAACGTTATACGTTATATGGTGATACTATATAACGTTATAACGTAATACTATATAACGTTATACGTTATAACGTAATACTATATAACGTTATACGTCATAACGTAATACTACATAACGTTATACGTTATAACGTAATACTACATGACGTTATACGTTATAACGTAATACTATATAACGTTATACGTTACATGGTGATACTATATAACCTTATTCGTTACATGGTGATACTATATAACGTTATACGTTATAACGTAATACTATATAACGTTATACGTTATAACGTAATACTATATAACGTTATACGGTATAACGTAATACTATATAACGTTATACGTTATAACGTAATACTACATAACGTTATACGTTATAACGTAATACTATATAACGTTATACGTTATAACGTAATACTATATAATGTTATACGTTATAACGTAATACTATATAACGTTATACGTTATAACGTTATACTATATAACGTTATACGTTATAACGTAATACTATATAACGTTATACGTTATAACGTAATACTATATAACGATATACGTTATATGGTAATACTATATAACGTTATACGTTATAACGTAATACTATATAACGTTATACGTTATAACGTAATACTATATAACGTTATACGTTATAACGTAATACTATATAACGTTATACGTTATATGGTGATACTATATAACGTTATAACGTAATACTATATAACGTTATACGTTATAACTTAATACTATATAACGTTATACGTTATAACGTAATACTATATAACGTTATACGTTATAACTTAATACTATATAACGTTATACGTTATAACGTAATACTATATAACGTTATACGTTATAACGTAATACTATATAACGTTATACGTTATAACGTAATACTATATAACGTTATAACGTAATATATAACGTTATACGTATATGGTGATACTATATAACGTTATAACGTAATACTATATAACGTTATACGTTATAACGTAATACTATATAACGTTATACGTCATAACGTAATACTACATAACGTTATACGTTATAACGTAATACTACATGACGTTATACGTTATAACGTAATACTATATAACGTTATACGTTACATGGTGATACTATATAACGTTATTCGTTACATGGTGATACTATATAACGTTATACGTTATAACGTAATACTATATAACGTTATACGTTATAACGTAATACTATATAACGTTATACGTTATAACGTAATACTATATAACGTTATACGTTATAACGTAATACTATATAACGTTATACGTTATAACGTAATACTATATAACGTTATACGTTATAACGTAATACCATATAACGTTATACGTTATAACGTAATACTATATAACGTTATACGTTATAACGTAATACTATATAACGTTATACGTTATATGGTAATACTATATAACGTTATACGTTATAACGTAATACTGTATAACGTTATACGTTATAACGTAATATGATATAATGTTATACGTTATAACGTAATACTATATAACGTTATACGATATAACGTAATACTATATAACGTTATACGATATAACGTAATACTATATAACGTTATACGTTATAACGTAATACTATATAACGTTATACGTTATAACGTAATACTATATAACGTTATACGTTATATGGTAATACCATATAACGTTATACGTCATAACGTAATACTATATAACGTTATACGTCATAACGTAATACTATATAACGATATACGTTATAACGTAATACTATATAACGTTATACGTTATATGGTGATACTATATAACGTTATAACGTAATACTATATAACGTTATACGTTATAACATAATACTATATAACGTTATACGTCATAACGTAATACTATATAACGTTATACGTTATAACGTAATACTATATAACGTTATACGTTATAAGGTAATACTATATAACGATATACGTTATATGGTAATACTATATAACGTTATACGTTATAACGTAATACTATATAACGTTATACGTTATAACGTAATACTATATAACGATATACGTTATAACGTAATACTATATAACGTTATACGTTATATGGTGATACTATATAACGTTATAACGTAATACTATATAACGTTATACGTTATAACTTAATACTATATAACGTTATACGTTATAACGTAATACCATATAACGTTATACGTTATAACGTAATACTATATAACGTTATACGTTATAACGTAATACTATATAACGTTATACGTTATAACGTAATAGTACATAACGTTATACGTTATAACGTAATACTATATAACGTTATACGTTATAACGTAATACTATATTGTTATACGTTATAACGTAATACTATATAACGTTATACGTTATAACGTAATACTATATAACGTTATACGTTATAACGTAATACTATATTGTTATACGTTATAACGTAATACTATATAACGTTATACGTTATAACGTAATACTATATAACGTTATACGTTATAACGTAATACTATATATCGTTATACGTTATAACGTAATACTATATAACGTTATACGTTATAACGTAATACTATATAACGTTATACGTTATAACGTAATACTATATAACGTTATACGTTATAACGTAATACTATATTGTTATACGTTATAACGTAATACTATATAACGTTATACGTTATAACGTAATACTATATAACGTTATACGTTATAACGTAATACTATATAACGTTATACGTTATAACGTAATATGATATAATGTTATACGTTATAACGTAATACTATATAACGTTATACGTTATAACGTAATACTACATAACGTTATACGTTATAACGTAATACTATATAACGTTATACGTTACATGGTGATACTATATAACGTTATACGTTACATGGTGATACTATATAACGTTATACGTTATAACGTAATACTATATAACGTTATACGTTATAACGTAATACTATATAACGTTATACGTTATATGGTATTACGTTATACGATATAACGTAATACTATATAACGTTATACGATATAACGTAATACTATATAACGTTATACGTTATAACGTAATACTATATAACGTTATACGTTATAACGTAATACTATATAACGTTATACGTTATATGGTAATACCATATAACGTTATACGTCATAACGTAATACTATATAACGTTATACGTCATAACTTAATACTATATAACGTTATACGTTATAACGTAATACTATATAAGGTTATACGTTATAACGTAATACTATATAACGTTATACGTTATAACGTAATACTATATATCGTTATACGTCATAACGTAATACTATATAACGTTATACGTTATATGGTGATACTATATAACGTTATAACGTAATACTATATAACGTTATACGTTATAACGTAATACTATATAACGTTATACGTCATAACGTAATACTACATAACGTTATACGTTATAACGTAATACTACATGACGTTATACGTTATAACGTAATACTATATAACGTTATACGTTACATGGTGATACTATATAACCTTATTCGTTACATGGTGATACTATATAACGTTATACGTTATAACGTAATACTATATAACGTTATACGTTATAACGTAATACTATATAACGTTATACGGTATAACGTAATACTATATAACGTTATACGTTATAACGTAATACTACATAACGTTATACGTTATAACGTAATACTATATAACGTTATACGTTATAACGTAATACTATATAATGTTATACGTTATAACGTAATACTATATAACGTTATACGTTATAACGTTATACTATATAACGTTATACGTTATAACGTAATACTATATAACGTTATACGTTATAACGTAATACTATATAACGTTATACGTTATAACGTAATATGATATAATGTTATACGTTATAACGTAATACTATATAACGTTATACGTTATAACGTAATACTACATAACGTTATACGTTATAACGTAATACTATATAACGTTATACGTTACATGGTGATACTATATAACGTTATACGTTACATGGTGATACTATATAACGTTATACGTTATAACGTAATACTATATAACGTTATACGTTATAACGTAATACTATATAACGTTATACGTTATATGGTATTACGTTATACGATATAACGTAATACTATATAACGTTATACGATATAACGTAATACTATATAACGTTATACGTTATAACGTAATACTATATAACGTTATACGTTATAACGTAATACTATATAACGTTATACGTTATATGGTAATACCATATAACGTTATACGTCATAACGTAATACTATATAACGTTATACGTCATAACTTAATACTATATAACGTTATACGTTATAACGTAATACTTTATAAGGTTATACGTTATAACGTAATACTATATAACGTTATACGTTATAACGTAATACTATATATCGTTATACGTCATAACGTAATACTATATAACGTTATACGTTATATGGTGATACTATATAACGTTATAACGTAATACTATATAACGTTATACGTTATAACGTAATACTATATAACGTTATACGTCATAACGTAATACTACATAACGTTATACGTTATAACGTAATACTACATGACGTTATACGTTATAACGTAATACTATATAACGTTATACGTTACATGGTGATACTATATAACCTTATTCGTTACATGGTGATACTATATAACGTTATACGTTATAACGTAATACTATATAACGTTATACGTTATAACGTAATACTATATAACGTTATACGGTATAACGTAATACTATATAACGTTATACGTTATAACGTAATACTACATAACGTTATACGTTATAACGTAATACTATATAACGTTATACGTTATAACGTAATACTATATAATGTTATACGTTATAACGTAATACTATATAACGTTATACGTTATAACGTTATACTATATAACGTTATACGTTATAACGTAATACTATATAACGTTATACGTTATAACGTAATATGATATAATGTTATACGTTATAACGTAATACTATATAACGTTATACGATATAACGTAATACTATATAACGTTATACGATATAACGTAATACTATATAACGTTATACGTTATAACTTAATACTATATAACGTTATACGTTATAACGTAATACTATATAACGTTATACGTTATAACGTAATACTATATAACGTTATACGTTATAACTTAATACTATATAACGTTATACGTTATAACGTAATACTATATAACGTTATACGTTATAACGTAATACTATATAACGTTATACGATATATGGTGATACTATATAACGTTATAACGTAATACTATATAACGTTATACGTTATAACGTAATACTATATAACGTTATACGTCATAACGTAATACTACATAACGTTATACGTTATAACGTAATACTACATGACGTTATACGTTATAACGTAATACTATATAACGTTATACGTTACATGGTGATACTATATAACGTTATACGTTACATGGTGATACTATATAACGTTATACGTTATAACGTAATACTATATAACGTTATACGTTATAACGTAATACTATATAACGTTATACGTTATAACGTAATACTATATAACGTTATACGTTATAACGTAATGTGATATAATGTTATACGATATAACGTAATACTATATAACGTTATACGATATAACGTAATACTATATAACGTTATACGTTATAACGTAATACTATATAACGTTATACGTTATATGGTAATACCATATAACGTTATACGTCATAACGTAATACTATATAACGTTATACGTCATAACGTAATACTATATAACGTTATACGTTATAACGTAATACTATATAAGGTTATACGTTATAACGTAATACTATATAAGGTTATACGTTATAACGTAATACTATATAACGTTATACGTTATAACGTTATACGTTATAACGTAATACTATATAACGTTATACGTTATAACGTAATACTATATAACGTTATACGTTATATGGTGAAACTATATAACGTTGTAACGTAATACTATATAACGCTATACGTTATATGGTAATACCATATAACGTTATACGTCATAACGTAATACTATATAACGTTATACGTTATAACGTAATACTATATAACGTTATACGTTACATGGTGATACTATATAACGTTATACGTTACATGGTGATACTATATAACGTTATACGTTATAACGTAATACTATATAACGTTATACGTTATAACGTAATACTATATAACGTTATACGTTATATGGTATTACGTTATACGATATAACGTAATACTATATAACGTTATACGATATAACGTAATACTATATAACGTTATACGTTATAACGTAATACTATATAACGTTATACGTTATAACGTAATACTATATAACGTTATACGTTATATGGTAATACCATATAACGTTATACGTCATAACGTAATACTATATAACGTTATACGTCATAACTTAATACTATATAACGTTATACGTTATAACGTAATACTATATAAGGTTATACGTTATAACGTAATACTATATAACGTTATACGTTATAACGTAATACTATATAACGTTATACGTCATAACGTAATACTACATAACGTTATACGTTATAACGTAATACTACATGACGTTATACGTTATAACGTAATACTATATAACGTTATACGTTACATGGTGATACTATATAACCTTATTCGTTACATGGTGATACTATATAACGTTATACGTTATAACGTAATACTATATAACGTTATACGTTATAACGTAATACTATATAACGTTATACGGTATAACGTAATACTATATAACGTTATACGTTATAACGTAATACTACATAACGTTATACGTTATAACGTAATACTATATAACGTTATACGTTATAACGTAATACTATATAATGTTATACGTTATAACGTAATACTATATAACGTTATACGTTATAACGTTATACTATATAACGTTATACGTTATAACGTAATACTATATAACGTTATACGTTATAACGTAATACTATATAACGTTATACGTTATAACGTAATACTATATATCTTTATACGTTATAACGTAATACTATATAACGTTATACGTTATAACGTAATACTATATAACGTTATACGTTATAACGTAATACTATATAACGTTATACGTTATAACGTAATACTATATTGTTATACGTTATAACGTAATACTATATAACGTTATACGTTATAACGTAATACTATATAACGTTATACGTTATAACGTAATACTATATAACGTTATACGTTATAACGTAATATGATATAATGTTATACGTTATAACGTAATACTACATAACGTTATACGTTATAACGTAATACTATATAACGTTATACGTTACATGGTGATACTATATAACGTTATACGTTACATGGTGATACTATATAACGTTATACGTTATAACGTAATACTATATAACGTTATACGTTATAACGTAATACTATATAACGTTATACGTTATATGGTATTACGTTATACGATATAACGTAATACTATATAACGTTATACGATATAACGTAATACTATATAACGTTATACGTTATAACGTAATACTATATAACGTTATACGTTATAACGTAATACTATATAACGTTATACGTTATATGGTAATACCATATAACGTTATACGTCATAACGTAATACTATATAACGTTATACGTCATAACTTAATACTATATAACGTTATACGTTATAACGTAATACTATATAAGGTTATACGTTATAACGTAATACTATATAACGTTATACGTTATAACGTAATACTATATATCGTTATACGTCATAACGTAATACTATATAACGTTATACGTTATATGGTGATACTATATAACGTTATAACGTAATACTATGTAACTGTATGTTATGTAATACTACATAACGTTATACGTTATAACGTAATACTACATGACGTTATACGTTATAACGTAATACTATATAACGTTATACGTTACATGGTGATACTATATAACCTTATTCGTTACATGGTGATACTATATAACGTTATACGTTATAACGTAATACTATATAACGTTATACGTTATAACGTAATACTATATAACGTTATACGTTATAACGTAATACTATATAACGTTATACGTCATAACGTAATACTACATAACGTTATACGTTATAACGTAATACTACATGACGTTATACGTTATAACGTAATACTATATAACGTTATACGTTACATGGTGATACTATATAACGTTATACGTTACATGGTGATACTATATAACGTTATACGTTATAACGTAATACTATATAACGTTATACGTTATAACGTAATACTATATAACGTTATACGTTATAACGTAATACTATATAACGTTATACGTTATAACGTAATGTGATATAATGTTATACGATATAACGTAATACTATATAACGTTATACGATATAACGTAATACTATATAACGTTATACGTTATAACGTAATACTATATAACGTTATACGTTATATGGTAATACCATATAACGTTATACGTCATAACGTAATACTATATAACGTTATACGTCATAACGTAATACTATATAACGTTATACGTTATAACGTAATACTATATAAGGTTATACGTTATAACGTAATACTATATAAGGTTATACGTTATAACGTAATACTATATAACGTTATACGTTATAACGTTATACGTTATAACGTAATACTATATAACGTTATACGTTATAACGTAATACTATATAACGTTATACGTTATATGGTGAAACTATATAACGTTGTAACGTAATACTATATAACGCTATACGTTATATGGTAATACCATATAACGTTATACGTCATAACGTAATACTATATAACGTTATACGTTATAACGTAATACTATATAACGTTATACGTTACATGGTGATACTATATAACGTTATACGTTACATGGTGATACTATATAACGTTATACGTTATAACGTAATACTATATAACGTTATACGTTATAACGTAATACTATATAACGTTATACGTTATATGGTATTACGTTATACGATATAACGTAATACTATATAACGTTATACGATATAACGTAATACTATATAACGTTATACGTTATAACGTAATACTATATAACGTTATACGTTATAACGTAATACTATATAACGTTATACGTTATATGGTAATACCATATAACGTTATACGTCATAACGTAATACTATATAACGTTATACGTCATAACTTAATACTATATAACGTTATACGTTATAACGTAATACTATATAAGGTTATACGTTATAACGTAATACTATATAACGTTATACGTTATAACGTAATACTATATATCGTTATACGTCATAACGTAATACTATATAACGTTATACGTTATATGATGATACTATATAACGTTATAACGTAATACTATATAACGTTATACGTTATAACGTAGTACTATATAACGTTATACGTTATATGGTAATACCATATAACGTTACACGTCATAACGTAATACTATATAACGTTATAGGTCATAACGTAATACTATATAACGTTATACGTTATAACGTAATACTATATAAGGTTATACGTTATAACGTAATACTATATAAGGTTATACGTTATAACGTAATACTATATAACGTTATACGTTATAACGTTATACTATATAACGTTATACGTTATAACGTAATACTATATAACGTTATACGTTATAACGTAATACTATATAACGTTATACGTTATAACGTTATACCATATAACGTTATACGTCATAACGTAATACTATATAACGTTATACGTCATAACTTAATACTATATAACGTTATACGTTATAACGTAATACTATATAAGGTTAAACGTTATAACGTAATACTATATAACGTTATACGTTATAACGTAATACTATATATCGTTATACGTCATAACGTAATACTATATAACGTTATACGTTATATGGTGATACTATATAACGTTATAACGTAATACTATATAACGTTATACGTTATAACGTAATACTATATAACGTTATACGTCATAACGTAATACTACATAACGTTATACGTTATAACGTAATACTACATGACGTTATACGTTATAACGTAATACTATATAACGTTATACGTTACATGGTGATACTATATAACCTTATTCGTTACATGGTGATACTATATAACGTTATACGTTATAACGTAATACTACATAACGTTATACGTTATAACGTAATACTATATAACGTTATACGTTATAACGTAATACTATATAATGTTATACGTTATAACGTAATACTATATAACGTTATACGTTATAACGTTATACTATATAACGTTATACGTTATAACGTAATACTATATAACGTTATACGTTATAACGTAATATGATATAATGTTATACGTTATAACGTAATACTATATAACGTTATACGATATAACGTAATACTATATAACGTTATACGATATAACGTAATACTATATAACGTTATACGTTATAACGTAATACTATATAACGTTATACGTTATATGGTGATACTATATAACGTTATAACGTAATACTATATAACGTTATACGTTATATGATGATACTATATAACGTTATAACGTAATACTATATAACGTTATACGTTATAACTTAATACTATATAACGTTATACGTTATAACGTAATACTATATAACGTTATACGTTATAACGTAATACTATATAACGTTATACGTTATAACTTAATACTATATAACGTTATACGTTATAACGTAATACTATATAACGTTATACGTTATAACGTAATACTATATAACGTTATACGATATATGGTGATACTATATAACGTTATAACGTAATACTATATAACGTTATACGTTATAACGTAATACTATATAACGTTATACGTCATAACGTAATACTACATAACGTTATACGTTATAACGTAATACTACATGACGTTATACGATATAACGTAATACTATATAACGTTATACGTTACATGGTGATACTATATAACGTTATACGTTACATGGTGATACTATATAACGTTATACGTTATAACGTAATACTATATAACGTTATACGTTATAACGTAATACTATATAACGTTATACGTTATAACGTAATACTATATAACGTTATACGTTATAACGTAATGTGATATAATGTTATACGATATAACGTAATACTATATAACGTTATACGTCATAACGTAATACTATATAACGTTATACGTTATAACGTAATACTATATAACGTTATACGTTATAACGTAATACTATATAACGTTATACGTTATAACGTTATACGTTATAACGTAATACTATATAACGTTATACGTTATAACGTAATACTATATAACGTTATACGTTATATGGTAATACCATATAACGTTATACGTCATAACGTAATACTATATAACGTTATACGTCATAACGTAATACTATATAACGTTATACGTTATAACGTAATACTATATAACGTTATACGTTATAACGTAATACTATATAAGGTTATACGTTAAAACGTAATACTATATAAGGTTATACGTTATAACGTAATACTATATAACGTTATACGTTATAACGTTATACGTTATAACGTAATACTATATAACGTTATACGTTATAACGTAATACTATATAACGTTATACGTTATATGGTAATACCATATAACGTTATACGTCATAACGTAATACTATATAACGTTATACGTCATAACGTAATACTATATAACGTTATACGTCATAACGTAATACTATATAACGTTATACGTTATAACGTAATACTATATAACGTTATACGTTATAACGTAATACTATATAACGTTATACGTTATAACGTAATACTATATAACGTTATACGTTATAACGTAATACTATATAACGTTATACGTTATAACGTTATACGTTATAACGTAATACTATATAACGTTATACGTTATAACGTAATACTATATAACGTTATACGTTATATGGTAATACCATATAACGTTATACGTCATAACGTAATACTATATAACGTTATACGTCATAACGTAATACTATATAACGTTATACGTCATAACGTAATACTATATAACGTTATACGTTATAACGTAATACTATATAACGTTATACGTCATAACGTAATACTATATAACGTTATACGTCATAACGTAATACTATATAACGTTATACGTTATAACGTAATACTATATAAGGTTATACGTTAAAACGTAATACTATATAAGGTTATACGTTATAACGTAATACTATATAACGTTATACGTTATAACGTTATACGTTATAACGTAATACTATATAACGTTATACGTTATAACGTAATACTATATAACGTTATACGTTATATGGTAATACCATATAACGTTATACGTCATAACGTAATGCTATATAACGTTATACGTCATAACGTAATACTATATAACGTTATACGTTATAACGTAATACTATATAACGTTATACGTTATAACGTAATACTATATAACGTTATACGTTATAACGTAATACTATATAACGTTATACGTTATAACGTAATACTATATAACGTTATACGTTATAACGTAATTCTATATAACGTTATACGTCATAACGTAATACTATATAACGTTATACGTCATAACGTAATACTATATAACGTTATACGTCATAACGTAATACTATATAACGTTATACGTTATAACGTAATACTATATAACGTTATACGTCATAACGTAATACTATATAACGTTATACGTCATAACGTAATACTATATAACGTTATACGTTATAACGTAATACTATATAAGGTTATACGTTAAAACGTAATACTATATAAGGTTATACGTTATAACGTAATACTATATAACGTTATACGTTATAACGTTATACGTTATAACGTAATACTATATAACGTTATACGTTATAACGTAATACTATATAAGGTTATACGTTATAACGTAATACTATATAACGTTATACGTTATAACGTTATACTATATAACGTTATACGTTATAACGTAATACTATATAACGTTATACGTTATAACGTAATACTATATAACGTTATACGTTATAACGTAATACTATATAACGTTATACGTTATATGGTGAAACTATATAAGGTTGTAACGTAATACTATATAACGCTATACGTTATATGGTAATACCATATAACGTTATACGTCATAACGTAATACTATATAACGTTATACGTTATAACGTAATACTATATAACGTTATACGTTATAACGTAATACTATATAACGTTATACGTTATAACGTAATACTATATAACGTTATACGTTATATGGTAATACCATATAACGTTATACGTCATAACGTAATACTATATAACGTTATACGTCATAACTTAATACTATATAACGTTATACGTTATAACGTAATACTATATAAGGTTATACGTTATAACGTAATACTATATAACGTTATACGTTATAACGTAATACTATATATCGTTATACGTCATAACGTAATACTATATAACGTTATACGTTATATGGTGATACTATATAACGTTATAACGTAATACTATATAACGTTATACGTTATAACGTAATACTATATAACGTTATACGTTATAACGTAATACTATATAACGTTATACGTTATAACGTAATATGATATAATGTTATACGTTATAACGTAATACTATATAACGTTATACGATATAACGTAATACTATATAACGTTATACGATATAACGTAATACTATATAACGTTATACGTTATAACGTAATACTATATAACGTTATACGTTATAACGTAATACTATATAACGTTATACGTTATAACGTAATATGATATAATGTTATACGTTATAACGTAATACTACATAACGTTATACGTTATAACGTAATACTACATGACGTTATACGTTATAACGTAATACTATATAACGTTATACGTTACATGGTGATACTATATAACCTTATTCGTTACATGGTGATACTATATAACGTTATACGTTATAACGTAATACTATATAACGTTATACGTTATAACGTAATACTATATAACGTTATACGGTATAACGTAATACTATATAACGTTATACGTTATAACGTAATACTACATAACGTTATACGTTATAACGTAATACTATATAACGTTATACGTTATAACGTAATACTATATAATGTTATACGTTATAACGTAATACTATATAACGTTATACGTTATAACGTTATACTATATAACGTTATACGTTATAACGTAATACTATATAACGTTATACGTTATAACGTAATATGATATAATGTTATACGTTATAACGTAATACTATATAACGTTATACGATATAACGTAATACTATATAACGTTATACGATATAACGTAATACTATATAACGTTATACGTTATAACGTAATACTATATAACGTTATACGTTATATGGTGATACTATATAACGTTATAACGTAATACTATATAACGTTATACGTTATATGATGATACTATATAACGTTATAACGTAATACTATATAACGTTATACGTTATAACTTAATACTATATAACGTTATACGTTATAACGTAATACTATATAACGTTATACGTTATAACGTAATACTATATAACGTTATACGTTATAACTTAATAGCTATATAACGTTATACGTTATAACGTAATACTATATAACGTTATACGTTATAACGTAATACTATATAACGTTATACGATATATGGTGATACTATATAACGTTATAACGTAATACTATATAACGTTATACGTTATAACGTAATACTATATAACGTTATACGTCATAACGTAATACTACATAACGTTATACGTTATAACGTAATACTACATGACGTTATACGTTATAACGTAATACTATATAACGTTATACGTTACATGGTGATACTATATAACGTTATACGTTACATGGTGATACTATATAACGTTATACGTTATAACGTAATACTATATAACGTTATACGTTATAACGTAATACTATATAACGTTATACGTTATAACGTAATACTATATAACGTTATACGTTATAACGTAATGTGATATAATGTTATACGATATAACGTAATACTATATAACGTTATACGATATAACGTAATACTATATAACGTTATACGTTATAACGTAATACTATATAACGTTATACGTTATATGGTAATACCATATAACGTTATACGTCATAACGTAATACTATATAACGTTATACGTCATAACGTAATACTATATAACGTTATACGTTTATAACGTAATACTATATAAGGTTATACGTTATAACGTAATACTATATAAGGTTATACGTTATAACGTAATACTATATAACGTTATACGTTATAACGTTATACGTTATAACGTAATACTATATAACGTTATACGTTATAACGTAATACTATATAACGTTATACGTTATATGGTAATACCATATAACGTTATACGTCATAACGTAATACTATATAACGTTATACGTCATAACGTAATACTATATAACGTTATACGTTATAACGTAATACTATATAACGTTATACGTTATAACGTAATACTATATAACGTTATACGTTATAACGTAATACTATATAACGTTATACGTTATAACGTAATACTATATAACGTTATACGTTATAACGTAATTCTATATAACGTTATACGTTATAACGTAATACTATATAACGTTATACGTTATAACGTAATACCATATAACGTTATACGTTATAACGTAATACTATATAACGTTATACGTTATAACGTAATACTATATAACGTTATACGTTATAACGTAATACTATATAACGTTATACGATATAACGTAATACTATATAACGTTATACGATATAACGTAATACTATATAACGTTATACGTTATAACGTAATACTATATAACGTTATACGTTATAACGTAGTACTATATAACGTTATACGTTATATGGTAATACCATATAACGTTACACGTCATAACGTAATACTATATAACGTTATAGGTCATAACGTAATACTATATAACGTTATACGTTATAACGTAATACTATATAAGGTTATACGTTATAACGTAATACTATATAAGGTTATACGTTATAACGTAATACTATATAACGTTATACGTTATAACGTTATACTATATAACGTTATACGTTATAACGTAATACTATATAACGTTATACGTTATAACGTAATACTATATAACGTTATACGTTATAACGTAATACTATATAACGTTATACGTTATATGGTGAAACTATATAACGTTGTAACGTAATACTATATAACGCTATACGTTATATGGTAATACCATATAACGTTATACGTCATAACGTAATACTATATAACGTTATACGTTATAACGTAATACTATATAACGTTATACGTTATAACGTAATACTATATAACGTTATACGTTATAACGTAATGTGATATAATGTTATACGATATAACGTAATACTATATAACGTTATACGATATAACGTAATACTATATAACGTTATACGTTATAACGTAATACTATATAACGTTATACGTTATATGGTAATACCATATAACGTTATACGTCATAACGTAATACTATATAACATTATACGTCATAACGTAATACTATATAACGTTATACGTTATAACGTAATACTATATAAGGTTATACGTTATAACGTAATACTATATAAGGTTATACGTTATAACGTAATACTATATAACGTTATACGTTATAACGTTATACGTTATAACGTAATACTATATAACGTTATACGTTATAACGTAATACTATATAACGTTATACGTTATATGGTAATACCATATAACGTTATACGTCATAACGTAATACTATATAACGTTATACGTCATAACGTAATACTATATAACGTTATACGTTATAACGTAATACTATATAACGTTATACGTTATAACGTAATACTATATAACGTTATACGTTATAACGTAATACTATATAACGTTATACGTTATAACGTAATACTATATAACGTTATACGTTATAACGTAATTCTATATAACGTTATACGTTATAACGTAATACTATATAACGTTATACGTTATAACGTAATACCATATAACGTTATACGTTATAACGTAATACTATATAACGTTATACGTTATAACGTAATACTATATAACGTTATACGTTATAACGTAATACTATATAACTTTATACGATATAACGTAATACTATATAACGTTATACGATATAACGTAATACTATATAACGTTATACGTTATAACGTAATACTATATAACGTTATACGTTATAACGTAGTACTATATAACGTTATACGTTATATGGTAATACCATATAACGTTACACGTCATAACGTAATACTATATAACGTTATACGTTATAACGTAATACTATATAACGTTATACGTTATATGGTGAAACTATATAACGTTGTAACTTAATACTATATAACGTTATACGTTATAAACGTAATACTATATAACGTTATACGTTATAACGTAATACTATATAACGTTATACGTTATATGGTGATACTATATAACGTTATAACGTAATACTATATAATGTTATACGTCATAACGTAATACTATATAACGTTATACGTTATAACGTAATACTATATAACGTTATACGTTATAACGTAATACTATATAACGTTATACGTTATAACGTAATACTATATAACGTTATACGTTATATGGTGAAACTATATAACGTTGTAACTTTATACTATATAACGTTATACGTTATAACGTAATACTATATAACGTTATACGTTATAACGTAATACTATATAACGTTATACGTTATATGGTGATACTATATAACGTTATAACGTAATACTATATAATGTTATACGTTATAACGTAATACTATATAACGTTATACGTTATAACGTAATACTATATAACGTTATACGTTATAACGTAATGCTACATAACGTTATACGTTATAACGTAATACTATATAACGTTATACGTTATAACGTAATACTATATTGTTATACGTTATAACGTAATACTATATAACGTTATACGTTATAACGTAATACTATATAACGTTATACGTTATAACGTAATACTATATTGTTATACGTTATAACGTAATACTATATAACGTTATACGTTATAACGTAATACTATATAACGTTATACGTTATAACGTAATACTATATATCGTTATACGTTATAACGTAATACTATATAACGTTATACGTTATAACGTAATACTATATAACGTTATATGTTATAACGTAATACTATATAACGTTATACGTTATAACGTAATACTATATTGTTATACGTTATAACGTAATACTATATAACGTTATACGTTATAACGTAATACTATATAACGTTATACGTTATAACGTCATACTATATAACGTTATACGTTATAACGTAATATGATATAATGTTATACGTTATAACGTAATACTATATAACGTTATACGATATAACGTAATACTATATAACGTTATACGATATAACGTAATACTATATAACGTTATACGTTATAACGTAATACTATATAACGTTATACGTTATATGGTGATACTATATAACGTTATAACGTAATACTATATAACGTTATACGTTATAACTTAATACTATATAACGTTATACGTTATAACGTAATACTATATAACGTTATACGTTATAACGTAATACTATATAACGTTATACGTTATAACATAATACTATATAACGTTATACGTTATAACGTAATACTATATAACGTTATACGTTATAACGTAATACTATATAACGTTATACGATATATGGTGATACTATATAACGTTATAACGTAATACTATATAACGTTATACGTTATAACGTAATACTATATAACGTTATACGTCATAACGTAATACTACATAACGTTATACGTTATAACGTAATACTACATGACGTTATACGTTATAACGTAATACTATATAACGTTATACGTTACATGGTGATACTATATAACGTTATACGTTACATGGTGATACTATATAACGTTATACGTTATAACGTAATACTATATAACGTTATACGTTATAACGTAATACTATATAACGTTATACGTTATAACGTAATACTATATAACGTTATACGTTATAACGTAATACTATATAACGTTATATGTTATAACGTAATACTATATAACGTTATACGTTATAACGTAATACTATATAACGTTATACGATATAACGTAATACTATATAACGTTATACGTTATAACGTAATATGATATAATGTTATACGATATAACGTAATACTATATAACGTTATACGATATAACGTAATACTATATAACGTTATACGTTATAACGTAATACTATATAACGTTATACGTTATAACGTAATACTATATAACGTTATACGTTATATGGTAATACCATATAACGTTATACGTCATAACGTAATACTATATAACGTTATACGTCATAACGTAATACTATATAACGTTATACGTTATAAGGTAATACTATATAACGATATACGTTATATGGTAATACTATATAACGTTATACGTTATAACGTAATACTATATAACGTTATACGTTATAACGTAATACTATATAACGTTATACGTTATAACGTAATACTATATAACGTTATACGTTATAAGGTAATACTATATAACGATATACGTTATATGGTAATACTATATAACGTTATACGTTATAACGTAATACTATATAACGTTATACGTTATAACGTAATACTATATAACGTTATACGTTATAACTTAATACTATATAACGTTATACGTTATAACGTAATACTATATAACGTTATACGTTATAACGTAATACTATATAACGTTATACGTTATAACGTAATACTATATAACGTTATACGTTATATGGTGATACTATATAACGTTATAACGTAATACTATATAACGTTATACGTTATAACGTAATACTATATAACGTTATACGTCATAACGTAATACTACATAACGTTATACGTTATAACGTAATACTACATGACGTTATACGTTATAACGTAATACTATATAACGTTATACGTTACATGGTGATACTATATAACGTTATTCGTTACATGGTGATACTATATAACGTTATACGTTATAACGTAATACTATATAACGTTATACGTTATAACGTAATACTATATAACGTTATACGTTATAACGTAATACTATATAACGTTATACGTTATAACGTAATACTATATAACGTTATACGTTATAACGTAATACTACATGACGTTATACGTTATAACGTAATACTATATAACGTTATACGTTACATGGTGATACTATATAACGTTATTCGTTACATGGTGATACTATATAACGTTATACGTTATAACGTAATACTATATAACGTTATACGTTATAACGTAATACTATATAACGTTATACGTTATAACGTAATACTATATAACGTTATACGTTATAACGTAATACTATATAACGTTATACGTTATATGGTAATACCATATAACGTTATACGTCATAACGTAATACTATATAACGTTATACGTCATAACGTAATACTATATAACGTTATACGTCATAACGTAATACTACATAACGTTATACGTTATAACGTAATACTACATGACGTTATACGTTATAACGTAATACTATATAACGTTATACGTTATAACGTTATACGTTATAACGTAATACTATATAACGTTATACGTTATAACGTAATACTATATAACGTTATACGTTATATGGTGAAACTATATAACGTTGTAACGTAATACTATATAACGCTATACGTTATATGGTAATACCTTATAACGTTATACGTCATAACGTAATACTATATAACGTTATACGTTATAACGTAATACTATATAACGTTATACGTTATATGGTGAAACTATATAACGTTGTAACGTAATACTATATAACGCTATACGTTATATGGTAATACCATATAACGTTATACGTCATAACGTAATACTATATAACGTTATACGTTATAACGTAATAGTACATAACGTTATACGTTATAACGTAATACTATATAACGTTATACGTTATAACGTAATACTATATTGTTATACGTTATAACGTAATACTATATAACGTTATACATTATAACGTAATACTATATTGTTATACGTTATAACGTAATACTATATAACGTTATACGTTATAACGTAATACTATATAACGTTATACGTTATAACGTAATACTATATAACGTTATACGTTATAACGTAATATGATATAATGTTATACGTTATAACGTAATACTATATAACGTTATACGTTATAACGTAATACTACATAACGTTATACGTTATAACGTAATACTATATAACGTTATACGTTACATGGTGATACTATATAACGTTATACGTTACATGGTGATACTATATAACGTTATACGTTATAACGTAATACTATATAACGTTATACGTTATAACGTAATACTATATAACGTTATACGTTATATGGTATTACGTTATATCGTATAACGATATAACGTAATACTATATAACGTTATACGTCATAACGTAATACTATATAACGTTATACGTTATATGGTGATACTATATAACGTTATAACGTAATACTATATAACGTTATACGTTATAACGTAATACTATATAACGTTATACGTCATAACGTAATACTACATAACGTTATACGTTATAACGTAATACTACATGACGTTATACGTTATAACGTAATACTATATAACGTTATACGTTACATGGTGATACTATATAACGTTATTCGTTACATGGTGATACTATATAACGTTATACGTTATAACGTAATACTATATAACGTTATACGTTATAACGTAATACTATATAACGTTATACGTTATAACGTAATACTATATAACGTTATACGTTATAACGTAATACTATATAACGTTATACGTTATATGGTAATACCATATAACGTTATACGTTATATGGTAATACCATATAACGTTATACGTCATAACGTAATACTATATAACGTTATACGTCATAACGTAATACTACATAACGTTATACGTCATAACGTAATACTACATAACGTTATACGTTATAACGTAATACTACATGACGTTATACGTTATAACGTAATACTATATAACGTTATACGTTATAACGTAATACTATATAACGTTATACGTTATAACGTAATACTATATAACGTTATACGTTATAACGTAATACTACATAACGTTATACGTTATAACGTAATACTATATAACGTTATACGTTATAACGTAATACTATATAATGTTATACGTTATAACGTAATACTATATAACGTTATATGTTATAACGTAATACTATATAACGTTATACGTTATAACGTAATACTATATAATGTTATACGTTATAACGTAATACTATATAACGTTATACGTTATAACGTTATACTATATAACGTTATACGTTATAACGTAATACTATATAACGTTATACGTTATAACGTAATATGATATAATGTTATACGTTATAACGTAATACTATATAACGTTATACGATATAACGTAATACTATATAACGTTATACGATATAACGTAATACTATATAACGTTATACGTTATAACGTAATACTATATAACGTTATACGTTATATGGTGATACTATATAACGTTATAACGTAATACTATATAACGTTATACGTTATATGATGATACTATATAACGTTATAACGTAATACTATATAACGTTATACGTTATAACTTAATACTATATAACGTTATACGTTATAACGTAATACTATATAACGTTATACGTTATAACGTAATACTATATAACGTTATACGTTATAACTTAATACTATATAACGTTATACGTTATAACGTAATACTATATAACGTTATACGTTATAACGTAATACTATATAACGTTATACGATATATGGTGATACTATATAACGTTATAACGTAATACTATATAACGTTATACGTTATAACGTAATACTATATAACGTTATACGTTATAACTTAATACTATATAACGTTATACGTTATAACGTAATACTATATAACGTTATACGTTATAACGTAATACTATATAACGTTATACGATATATGGTGATACTATATAACGTTATAACGTAATACTATATAACGTTATACGTTATAACGTAATACTATATAACGTTATACGTCATAACGTAATACTACATAACGTTATACGTTATAACGTAATACTACATGACGTTATACGTTATAACGTAATACTATATAACGTTATACGTTACATGGTGATACTATATAACGTTATACGTTACATGGTGATACTATATAACGTTATACGTTATAACGTAATACTATATAACGTTATACGTTATAACGTAATACTATATAACGTTATACGTTATAACGTAATACTATATAACGTTATACGTTATAACGTAATGTGATATAATGTTATACGATATAACGTAATACTATATAACGTTATACGATATAACGTAATACTATATAACGTTATACGTTATAACGTAATACTATATAACGTTATACGTTATATGGTAATACCATATAACGTTATACGTCATAACGTAATACTATATAACGTTATACGTCATAACGTAATACTATATAACGTTATACGTTATAACGTAATACTATATAAGGTTATACGTTATAACGTAATACTATATAAGGTTATACGTTATAACGTAATACTATATAACGTTATACGTTATAACGTTATACGTTATAACGTTATACGTTATAACGTAATACTATATAACGTTATACGTTATAACGTAATACTATATAACGTTATACGTTATATGGTGAAACTATATAACGTTGTAACGTAATACTATATAACGCTATACGTTATATGGTAATACCATATAACGTTATACGTCATAACGTAATACTATATAACGTTATACGTTATAACGTAATACTATATAACGTTATACGTTATAAGGTAATACTATATAACGATATACGTTATATGGTAATACTATATAACGTTATACGTTATAACGTAATACTATATAACGTTATACGTTATAACGTAATACTATATAACGTTATACGTTATAACGTAATACTATATAACGTTATACGTTATATGGTAATACCATATAACGTTATACGTCATAACGTAATACTATATAACGTTATACGTCATAACGTAATACTATATAACGTTATACGTTATAACGTAATACTATATAACGTTATACGTTATAACGTAATACTATATAACGTTATACGTTATAACGTAATACTATATAACGTTATACGTTATAACGTAATACTATATAACGTTATACGTTATAACGTAATTCTATATAACGTTATACGTTATAACGTAATACTATATAACGTTATACGTTATAACGTAATACCATATAACGTTATACGTTATAACGTAATACTATATAACGTTATACGTTATAACGTAATACTATATAACGTTATACGTTATAACGTAATACTATATAACGTTATACGATATAACGTAATACTATATAACGTTATACGTTATAACGTAATACTATATAACGTTATACGTTATAACGTAATACTATATAACGTTATACGTTATAACGTAATACTATATAACGTTATACGTTATAACGTAATTCTATATAACGTTATACGTTATAACGTAATACTATATAACGTTATACGTTATAACGTAATACCATATAACGTTATACGTTATAACGTAATACTATATAACGTTATACGTTATAACGTAATACTATATAACGTTATAGGTCATAACGTAATACTATATAACGTTATACGTTATAACGTAATACTATATAAGGTTATACGTTATAACGTAATACTATATAAGGTTATACGTTATAACGTAATACTATATAACGTTATACGTTATAACGTTATACTATATAACGTTATACGTTATAACGTAATACTATATAACGTTATACGTTATAACGTAATACTATATAACGTTATACGTTATAACGTAATACTATATAACGTTATACGTTATATGGTGAAACTATATAACGTTGTAACGTAATACTATATAACGCTATACGTTATATGGTAATACCATATAACGTTATACGTCATAACGTAATACTATATAACGTTATACGTTATAACGTAATACTATATAACGTTATACGTTATAACGTAATACTATATAACGTTATACGTTATAACGTAATACTATATAACGTTATACGTTATATGGTGAAACTATATAACGTTGTAACTTAATACTATATAACGTTATACGTTATAACGTAATACTATATAACGTTATACGTTATAACGTAATACTATATAACGTTATACGTTATATGGTGATACTATATAACGTTATAACGTAATACTATATAATGTTATACGTTATAACGTAATACTATATAACGTTATACGTTATAACGTAATACTATATAACGTTATACGTTATAACGTAATGCTACATAACGTTATACGTTATAACGTAATACTATATAACGTTATACGTTATAACGTAATACTATATTGTTATACGTTATAACGTAATACTATATAACGTTATACGTTATAACGTAATACTATATAACGTTATACGTTATAACGTAATACTATATAACGTTATCCGTTATAACGTAATACTATATAACGTTATACGTTATATGGTGATACTATATAACGTTATAACGTAATACTATATAATGTTATACGTTATAACGTAATACTATATAACGTTATACGTTATAACGTAATACTATATAACGTTATACGTTATAACGTAATGCTACATAACGTTATACGTTATAACGTAATACTATATAACGTTATACGTTATAACGTAATACTATATAACGTTATACGTTATAACGTAATACTATATAACGTTATACGTTATATGGTAATACCATATAACGTTATACGTCATAACGTAATACTATATAACGTTATACGTCATAACGTAATACTATATAACGTTATACGTCATAACGTAATACTACATAACGTTATACGTTATAACGTAATACTATATAACGTTATACGTTATAACGTAATACTATATAACGTTATACGTTATAACGTAATACTATATAACGTTATACGTTATAACGTAATGCTACATAACGTTATACGTTATAACGTAATACTATATAACGTTATACGTTATAACGTAATACTATATAACGTTATACGTTATAACGTAATGCTACATAACGTTATACGTTATAACGTAATACTATATAACGTTATACGTTATAACGTAATACTATATTGTTATACGTTATAACGTAATACTATATAACGTTATACGTTATAACGTAATACTATATAACGTTATACGTTATAACGTAATACTATATAACGTTATACGTTATAACGTAATACTATATAACGTTATACGTTATATGGTGATACTATATAACGTTATAACGTAATACTATATAATGTTATACGTTATAACGTAATACTATATAACGTTATACGTTATAACGTAATACTATATAACGTTATACGTTATAACGTAATGCTACATAACGTTATACGTTATAACGTAATACTATATAACGTTATACGTTATAACGTAATACCATATAACGTTATACGTTATAACGTAATACTATATAACGTTATACGTTATAACGTAATACTATATAACGTTATAGGTCATAACGTAATACTATATAACGTTATACGTTATAACGTAATACTATATAAGGTTATACGTTATAACGTAATACTATATAAGGTTATACGTTATAACGTAATACTATATAACGTTATACGTTATAACGTTATACTATATAACGTTATACGTTATAACGTAATACTATATAACGTTATACGTTATAACGTAATACTATATAACGTTATACGTTATAACGTAATACTATATAACGTTATACGTTATATGGTGAAACTATATAACGTTGTAACGTAATACTATATAACGCTATACGTTATATGGTAATACCATATAACGTTATACGTCATAACGTAATACTATATAACGTTATACGTTATAACGTAATACTATATAACGTTATACGTTATAACGTAATACTATATAACGTTATACGTTATAACGTAATACTATATAACGTTATACGTTATATGGTGAAACTATATAACGTTGTAACTTAATACTATATAACGTTATACGTTATAACGTAATACTATATAACGTTATACGTTATAACGTAATACTATATAACGTTATACGTTATATGGTGATACTATATAACGTTATAACGTAATACTATATAATGTTATACGTTATAACGTAATACTATATAACGTTATACGTTATAACGTAATACTATATAACGTTATACGTTATAACGTAATGCTACATAACGTTATACGTTATAACGTAATACTATATAACGTTATACGTCATAACGTAATACTATATAACGTTATACGTTATAACGTAATACTATATAACGTTATACGTTATATGGTGATACTATATAACGTTATAACGTAATACTATATAATGTTATACGTTATAACGTAATACTATATAACGTTATACGTTATATGGTAATACCATATAACGTTATACGTCATAACGTAATACTATATAACGTTATACGTCATAACGTAATACTATATAACGTTATACGTCATAACGTAATACTACATAACGTTATACGTTATAACGTAATACTACATGACGTTATACGTTATAACGTAATACTATATAACGTTATACGTTATAACGTAATACTATATAACGTTATACGTTATAACGTAATACTATATAACGTTATACGTTATAACGTAATACTACATAACGTTATACGTTATAACGTAATACTATATAACGTTATACGTTATAACGTAATACTATATAATGTTATACGTTATAACGTAATACTATATAACGTTATATGTTATAACGTAATACTACATAACGTTATACGTTATAACGTAATACTATATAACGTTATACGTTATAACGTAATACTATATAACGTTATACGTTATAACGTAATACTACATAACGTTATACGTTATAACGTAATACTATATAACGTTATACGTTATAACGTAATACTATATAATGTTATACGTTATAACGTAATACTATATAACGTTATACGTTATAACGTTATACTATATAACGTTATACGTTATAACGTAATACTATATAACGTTATACGTTATAACGTAATATGATATAATGTTATACGTTATAACGTAATACTATATAACGTTATACGATATAACGTAATACTATATAACGTTATACGATATAACGTAATACTATATAACGTTATACGTTATAACGTAATACTATATAACGTTATACGTTATATGGTGATACTATATAACGTTATAACGTAATACTATATAACGTTATACGTTATATGATGATACTATATAACGTTATAACGTAATACTATATAACGTTATACGTTATAACTTAATACTATATAACGTTATACGTTATAACGTAATACTATATAACGTTATACGTTATAACGTAATACTATATAACGTTATACGTTATAACTTAATACTATATAACGTTATACGTTATAACGTAATACTATATAACGTTATACGTTATAACGTAATACTATATAACGTTATACGATATATGGTGATACTATATAACGTTATAACGTAATACTATATAACGTTATACGTTATAACGTAATACTATATAACGTTATACGTCATAACGTAATACTACATAACGTTATACGTTATAACGTAATACTACATGACGTTATACGTTATAACGTAATACTATATAACGTTATACGTTACATGGTGATACTATATAACGTTATACGTTACATGGTGATACTATATAACGTTATACGTTATAACGTAATACTATATAACGTTATACGTTATAACGTAATACTATATAACGTTATACGTTATAACGTAATACTACATAACGTTATACGTTATAACGTAATACTATATAACGTTATACGTTATAACGTAATACTATATAATGTTATACGTTATAACGTAATACTATATAACGTTATATGTTATAACGTAATACTATATAACGTTATACGTTATAACGTAATACTATATAACGTTATACGTTATAACGTAATACTATATAACGTTATACGTTATAACGTAATACTACATAACGTTATACGTTATAACGTAATACTATATAACGTTATACGTTATAACGTAATACTATATAATGTTATACGTTATAACGTAATACTATATAACGTTATACGTTATAACGTTATACTATATAACGTTATACGTTATAACGTAATACTATATAACGTTATACGTTATAACGTAATATGATATAATGTTATACGTTATAACGTAATACTATATAACGTTATACGATATAACGTAATACTATATAACGTTATACGATATAACGTAATACTATATAACGTTATACGTTATAACGTAATACTATATAACGTTATACGTTATATGGTGATACTATATAACGTTATAACGTAATACTATATAACGTTATACGTTATATGATGATACTATATAACGTTATAACGTAATACTATATAACGTTATACGTTATAACTTAATACTATATAACGTTATACGTTATAACGTAATACTATATAACGTTATACGTTATAACGTAATACTATATAACGTTATACGTTATAACTTAATACTATATAACGTTATACGTTATAACGTAATACTATATAACGTTATACGTTATAACGTAATACTATATAACGTTATACGATATATGGTGATACTATATAACGTTATAACGTAATACTATATAACGTTATACGTTATAACGTAATACTATATAACGTTATACGTCATAACGTAATACTACATAACGTTATACGTTATAACGTAATACTACATGACGTTATACGTTATAACGTAATACTATATAACGTTATACGTTACATGGTGATACTATATAACGTTATACGTTACATGGTGATACTATATAACGTTATACGTTATAACGTAATACTATATAACGTTATACGTTATAACGTAATACTATATAACGTTATACGTTATAACGTAATACTACATAACGTTATACGTTATAACGTAATACTATATAACGTTATACGTTATAACGTAATACTATATAATGTTATACGTTATAACGTAATACTATATAACGTTATATGTTATAACGTAATACTATATAACGTTATACGTTATAACGTAATACTATATAACGTTATACGTTATAACGTAATACTATATAACGTTATACGTTATAACGTAATACTACATAACGTTATACGTTATAACGTAATACTATATAACGTTATACGTTATAACGTAATACTATATAATGTTATACGTTATAACGTAATACTATATAACGTTATACGTTATAACGTTATACTATATAACGTTATACGTTATAACGTAATACTATATAACGTTATACGTTATAACGTAATATGATATAATGTTATACGTTATAACGTAATACTATATAACGTTATACGATATAACGTAATACTATATAACGTTATACGATATAACGTAATACTATATAACGTTATACGTTATAACGTAATACTATATAACGTTATACGTTATATGGTGATACTATATAACGTTATAACGTAATACTATATAACGTTATACGTTATATGATGATACTATATAACGTTATAACGTAATACTATATAACGTTATACGTTATAACTTAATACTATATAACGTTATACGTTATAACGTAATACTATATAACGTTATACGTTATAACGTAATACTATATAACGTTATACGTTATAACTTAATACTATATAACGTTATACGTTATAACGTAATACTATATAACGTTATACGTTATAACGTAATACTATATAACGTTATACGATATATGGTGATACTATATAACGTTATAACGTAATACTATATAACGTTATACGTTATAACGTAATACTATATAACGTTATACGTCATAACGTAATACTACATAACGTTATACGTTATAACGTAATACTACATGACGTTATACGTTATAACGTAATACTATATAACGTTATACGTTACATGGTGATACTATATAACGTTATACGTTACATGGTGATACTATATAACGTTATACGTTATAACGTAATACTATATAACGTTATACGTTATAACGTAATACTATATAACGTTATACGTTATAACGTAATACTATATAACGTTATACGTTATAACGTAATGTGATATAATGTTATACGATATAACGTAATACTATATAACGTTATACGATATAACGTAATACTATATAACGTTATACGTTATAACGTAATACTATATAACGTTATACGTTATATGGTAATACCATATAACGTTATACGTCATAACGTAATACTATATAACGTTATACGTCATAACGTAATACTATATAACGTTATACGTTATAACGTAATACTATATAAGGTTATACGTTATAACGTAATACTATATAAGGTTATACGTTATAACGTAATACTATATAACGTTATACGTTATAACGTTATACGTTATAACGTAATACTATATAACGTTATACGTTATAACGTAATACTATATAACGTTATACGTTATATGGTGAAACTATATAACGTTGTAACGTAATACTATATAACGCTATACGTTATATGGTAATACCATATAACGTTATACGTCATAACGTAATACTATATAACGTTATACGTTATAACGTAATACTATATAACGTTATACGTTATAAGGTAATACTATATAACGATATACGTTATATGGTAATACTATATAACGTTATACGTTATAACGTAATACTATATAACGTTATACGTTATAACGTAATACTATATAACGTTATACGTTATAACGTAATACTATATAACGTTATACGTTATAACGTAATACTATATAACGTTATACGTTATATGGTAATACCATATAACGTTATACGTCATAACGTAATACTATATAACGTTATACGTCATAACGTAATACTATATAACGTTATACGTTATAACGTAATACTATATAACGTTATACGTTATAACGTAATACTATATAACGTTATACGTTATAACGTAATACTATATAACGTTATACGTTATAACGTAATACTATATAACGTTATACGTTATAACGTAATTCTATATAACGTTATACGTTATAACGTAATACTATATAACGTTATACGTTATAACGTAATACCATATAACGTTATACGTTATAACGTAATACTATATAACGTTATACGTTATAACGTAATACTATATAACGTTATACGTTATAACGTAATACTATATAACGTTATACGATATAACGTAATACTATATAACGTTATACGTTATAACGTAATACTATATAACGTTATACGTTATAACGTAATACTATATAACGTTATACGTTATAACGTAATACTATATAACGTTATACGTTATAACGTAATTCTATATAACGTTATACGTTATAACGTAATACTATATAACGTTATACGTTATAACGTAATACCATATAACGTTATACGTTATAACGTAATACTATATAACGTTATACGTTATAACGTAATACTATATAACGTTATAGGTCATAACGTAATACTATATAACGTTATACGTTATAACGTAATACTATATAAGGTTATACGTTATAACGTAATACTATATAAGGTTATACGTTATAACGTAATACTATATAACGTTATACGTTATAACGTTATACTATATAA
Source organism: Bombus flavifrons (assembly GCF_040668555.2). Taxonomy (NCBI): domain Eukaryota; kingdom Metazoa; phylum Arthropoda; class Insecta; order Hymenoptera; family Apidae; genus Bombus; species Bombus flavifrons. The sequence continues at coordinate 35,922 of NW_027185038.1, forward strand.
CGTTATACGTTATAACGTAATACTATATAACGTTATACGTTATAACGTAATACTATATAACGTTATACGTTATAACGTAATACTATATAACGTTATACGTTATATGGTGAAACTATATAACGTTGTAACGTAATACTATATAACGCTATACGTTATATGGTAATACCATATAACGTTATACGTCATAACGTAATACTATATAACGTTATACGTTATAACGTAATACTATATAACGTTATACGTTATAACGTAATACTATATAACGTTATACGTTATAACGTAATACTATATAACGTTGTACGTTATATGGTGAAACTATATAACGTTGTAACTTAATACTATATAACGTTATACGTTATAACGTAATACTATATAACGTTATACGTTATAACGTAATACTATATAACGTTATACGTTATATGGTGATACTATATAACGTTATAACGTAATACTATATAATGTTATACGTTATAACGTAATACTATATAACGTTATACGTTATAACGTAATACTATATAACGTTATACGTTATAACGTAATGCTACATAACGTTATACGTTATAACGTAATACTATATAACGTTATACGTTATAACGTAATACTATATTGTTATACGTTATAACGTAATACTACATAACGTTATACGTTATAACGTAATACTACATGACGTTATACGTTATAACGTAATACTATATAACGTTATACGTTACATGGTGATACTATATAACGTTATACGTTACATGGTGATACTATATAACGTTATACGTTATAACGTAATACTATATAACGTTATACGTTATAACGTAATACTATATAACGTTATACGTTATAACGTAATACTACATAACGTTATACGTTATAACGTAATACTATATAACGTTATACGTTATAACGTAATACTATATAATGTTATACGTTATAACGTAATACTATATAACGTTATATGTTATAACGTAATACTATATAACGTTATACGTTATAACGTAATACTATATAACGTTATACGTTATAACGTAATACTATATAACGTTATACGTTATAACGTAATACTACATAACGTTATACGTTATAACGTAATACTATATAACGTTATACGTTATAACGTAATACTATATAATGTTATACGTTATAACGTAATACTATATAACGTTATACGTTATAACGTTATACTATATAACGTTATACGTTATAACGTAATACTATATAACGTTATACGTTATAACGTAATATGATATAATGTTATACGTTATAACGTAATACTATATAACGTTATACGATATAACGTAATACTATATAACGTTATACGATATAACGTAATACTATATAACGTTATACGTTATAACGTAATACTATATAACGTTATACGTTATATGGTGATACTATATAACGTTATAACGTAATACTATATAACGTTATACGTTATATGATGATACTATATAACGTTATAACGTAATACTATATAACGTTATACGTTATAACTTAATACTATATAACGTTATACGTTATAACGTAATACTATATAACGTTATACGTTATAACGTAATACTATATAACGTTATACGTTATAACTTAATACTATATAACGTTATACGTTATAACGTAATACTATATAACGTTATACGTTATAACGTAATACTATATAACGTTATACGATATATGGTGATACTATATAACGTTATAACGTAATACTATATAACGTTATACGTTATAACGTAATACTATATAACGTTATACGTCATAACGTAATACTACATAACGTTATACGTTATAACGTAATACTACATGACGTTATACGTTATAACGTAATACTATATAACGTTATACGTTACATGGTGATACTATATAACGTTATACGTTACATGGTGATACTATATAACGTTATACGTTATAACGTAATACTATATAACGTTATACGTTATAACGTAATACTATATAACGTTATACGTTATAACGTAATACTACATAACGTTATACGTTATAACGTAATACTATATAACGTTATACGTTATAACGTAATACTATATAATGTTATACGTTATAACGTAATACTATATAACGTTATATGTTATAACGTAATACTATATAACGTTATACGTTATAACGTAATACTATATAACGTTATACGTTATAACGTAATACTATATAACGTTATACGTTATAACGTAATACTACATAACGTTATACGTTATAACGTAATACTATATAACGTTATACGTTATAACGTAATACTATATAATGTTATACGTTATAACGTAATACTATATAACGTTATACGTTATAACGTTATACTATATAACGTTATACGTTATAACGTAATACTATATAACGTTATACGTTATAACGTAATATGATATAATGTTATACGTTATAACGTAATACTATATAACGTTATACGATATAACGTAATACTATATAACGTTATACGATATAACGTAATACTATATAACGTTATACGTTATAACGTAATACTATATAACGTTATACGTTATATGGTGATACTATATAACGTTATAACGTAATACTATATAACGTTATACGTTATATGATGATACTATATAACGTTATAACGTAATACTATATAACGTTATACGTTATAACTTAATACTATATAACGTTATACGTTATAACGTAATACTATATAACGTTATACGTTATAACGTAATACTATATAACGTTATACGTTATAACTTAATACTATATAACGTTATACGTTATAACGTAATACTATATAACGTTATACGTTATAACGTAATACTATATAACGTTATACGATATATGGTGATACTATATAACGTTATAACGTAATACTATATAACGTTATACGTTATAACGTAATACTATATAACGTTATACGTCATAACGTAATACTACATAACGTTATACGTTATAACGTAATACTACATGACGTTATACGTTATAACGTAATACTATATAACGTTATACGTTACATGGTGATACTATATAACGTTATACGTTACATGGTGATACTATATAACGTTATACGTTATAACGTAATACTATATAACGTTATACGTTATAACGTAATACTATATAACGTTATACGTTATAACGTAATACTATATAACGTTATACGTTATAACGTAATGTGATATAATGTTATACGATATAACGTAATACTATATAACGTTATACGATATAACGTAATACTATATAACGTTATACGTTATAACGTAATACTATATAACGTTATACGTTATATGGTAATACCATATAACGTTATACGTCATAACGTAATACTATATAACGTTATACGTCATAACGTAATACTATATAACGTTATACGTTATAACGTAATACTATATAAGGTTATACGTTATAACGTAATACTATATAAGGTTATACGTTATAACGTAATACTATATAACGTTATACGTTATAACGTTATACGTTATAACGTAATACTATATAACGTTATACGTTATAACGTAATACTATATAACGTTATACGTTATATGGTGAAACTATATAACGTTGTAACGTAATACTATATAACGCTATACGTTATATGGTAATACCATATAACGTTATACGTCATAACGTAATACTATATAACGTTATACGTTATAACGTAATACTATATAACGTTATACGTTATAAGGTAATACTATATAACGATATACGTTATATGGTAATACTATATAACGTTATACGTTATAACGTAATACTATATAACGTTATACGTTATAACGTAATACTATATAACGTTATACGTTATAACGTAATACTATATAACGTTATACGTTATAACGTAATACTATATAACGTTATACGTTATATGGTAATACCATATAACGTTATACGTCATAACGTAATACTATATAACGTTATACGTCATAACGTAATACTATATAACGTTATACGTTATAACGTAATACTATATAACGTTATACGTTATAACGTAATACTATATAACGTTATACGTTATAACGTAATACTATATAACGTTATACGTTATAACGTAATACTATATAACGTTATACGTTATAACGTAATTCTATATAACGTTATACGTTATAACGTAATACTATATAACGTTATACGTTATAACGTAATACCATATAACGTTATACGTTATAACGTAATACTATATAACGTTATACGTTATAACGTAATACTATATAACGTTATACGTTATAACGTAATACTATATAACGTTATACGATATAACGTAATACTATATAACGTTATACGTTATAACGTAATACTATATAACGTTATACGTTATAACGTAATACTATATAACGTTATACGTTATAACGTAATACTATATAACGTTATACGTTATAACGTAATTCTATATAACGTTATACGTTATAACGTAATACTATATAACGTTATACGTTATAACGTAATACCATATAACGTTATACGTTATAACGTAATACTATATAACGTTATACGTTATAACGTAATACTATATAACGTTATAGGTCATAACGTAATACTATATAACGTTATACGTTATAACGTAATACTATATAAGGTTATACGTTATAACGTAATACTATATAAGGTT
>NW_027185039.1:0-40438 GCF_040668555.2 Bombus flavifrons
TAACGTTATACGTTATATGGTAATACTATATAACGTTCTACGTCATAACGTAATACTATATAACGTTATACGTTATAACGTGATACTATATAACGTTATACGTTATAACGTAATACTAAATAACGTTATACGTTACATGGTGATACTATATATCGTTATACGTTATAACGTAATACTATGTAACGTTATACGTTATAACGTAATATTATATAACGTTATACGTTATATGGTGATACTATATAACGTTATACGTTATATGGTGATACTATATAACGTTATAACGTAATACTATATAACGTTATACGTTATATGGTAATACTATAAAACGTTATACGTAATAACGTAATACTATATAACGTTATACGTTATATGGTAATACTATATAACGTTATACGTCATAACGTAATACTATATAACGTTATACGTTGTTACGTAATACTATATAACGTTATACGTTATTACGTAATACTATATAACGTTATACGTTATAACGTAATACTATATAACGTTATAACGTAATACTATATAACGTTATACGTTATAACGTAATACTATATAACGTTATACGTTATAACGTAATACTATATAACGTTATACGTTATAACGTAATACTATATAACGTTATACGTTATAACGTAATACTATATAACGTTATACGATATAACGTAATACTATATAACGTTATACGTTATAACGTAATACTATATAACGTTATACGTTATAACGTAATACTATACAACGTTATACGTTATAACGTAATACTATATAACGTTATACGTTATAGCGTAATACTATATAACGTTATACGTTATAACGTAATACTGTATAACATTATACGTTATATGGTGATACTATATAACGTTATAACGTAATAGTATATAACGTTATACGTTATATGGTAATACTATATAACGTTATACGTCATAACGTAATACTACATAACGTTATACGTAATAACGTAATACTACATAACGTTATACGTTATAACGTAATACTACATAACGTTATACGCTATAACGTAATACTATATAACGTTATACGTTATAACGTAATACTACATAACGCTATACGTTATAACGTAATACTATATAACGTTATACGTTATAACGTAATACTACATAACGTTATACGTTATAACGTAATACTACATAACGTTATACGTTATAACGTAATACTATATAACGTTATACGTTATAACGTAATACTACATAACGTTATACGTTATAACGTAATACTAGATAACGTTATACGTTATAACGTAATACTATATAACGTTCTACGTTATAACGTAATACTATATAACGTTATACGTTATAACGTAATACTATATAACGTTATACGTTATAACGCAATACTATATAACGTTATACGATATAACGTAATACTATATAACGTTATACGTTATAACGTAATACTATATAACGTTATACGTTATAACGTAATACTATATAACGTTATACGATATAACGTAATACTATATAACGTTATACGTTATAACGTAATACTATATAACGTTATACGTTATAACGTAATACTATATAACGTTATACGTTATAACGTAATACTATATAACGTTATACGTTATAACGTAATACTATATAACGTTATACGTTACATGGTGATACTATATAACGTTATAACGTAATAGTATATAACGTTATACGTTATACCGTAATACTATATAACGTTATACGTTATAACGTAATACTATATAACGTTATACGTTACATGGTGATACTGTATAACGTTAAACGTTATAACGTAATACTATATAACGTTATACGTTATAACGTAATACTGTATAACGTTATGCGTCATAACGTAATACTATATAACGTTATACGTCATAACGTAATACTATATAACGTTATACGTTATAACGTAATACTATATAACGTTATACGTTACATGGTGATACTATATAACGTTATACGTTCTAACGTAATACTATATAACGTTATACGTCATAACGTAATACTATATAACGTTATACGTTATAACGTAATACTATATAACGTTATACGTTATATGGTGATACTATATAACGTTATAACGTAATGCTATATAACGTTATACGTTATATGGTGATACTATATTACGTTATACGTTATAACGTAATACTATAAAATGTTATACGTTATAACGTAAAACTATATAACGTTATACGTTATATGGTGATACTATATAACGTTATACGTCATAACGTAATACTATATAACGTTATACGTTATATGGTGATACTATATTACGTTATACGTTATAACGTAATACTATAAAATGTTATACGTTATAACGTAATACTATATAACGTTATACGTTATAACGTAATACTATATAACGTTATACGTTATAACGTAATACTATATAACGTTTACGTTATATGGTGATACTATATAACGTTATAACGTAATGCTATATAACGTTATACGTTATAACGTAATACTATATAACGTTATACGTTATAACGTAATACTATATAACGTTATACGTTATATGGTGATACTATATAACGTTATAACGTATTGCTATATAACGGTATACGTTATATCGTAATACTATATAACGTTATACGTTATATGGTGATACTATATTACGTTATACGTTATAACGTAATACTATAAAATGTTATACGTTATAACGTAATACTATATAACGTTATACGTTATAACGTAATACTATATAACGTTATACGTTATAACGTAAAACTATATAACGTTATACGTTATATGGTGATACTATATAACGTTATACGTCATAACGTAATACTATATAACGTTATACGTTATATGGTGATACTATATTACGTTATACGTTATAACGTAATACTATAAAATGTTATACGTTATAACGTAATACTATATAACGTTATACGTTATAACGTAATACAATATAACGTTATACGTTATAACGTAATGCTATATAACGTTATACGTTATAACGTAATACTATATAACGTAATACGTTATAACGTAATACTATATAACGTTATAGGTTATAACGTAATACTATATAACGTTATACGTTATAACGTAATACTATATAACGTTATACGTTATATGGTAATACTATATAACGTTATACGTTATATGGTGATACTATATAACGTTATAACGTAATACTATATAACGTTATACGTTATATGGTAATACTATAAAACGTTATACGTAATAACGTAATACTACATAACGCTATACGTTATAACGTAATACTATATAACGTTATACGTTATAACGTAATACTACATAACGTTATACGTTATAACGTAATACTACATAACGTTATACGTTATAACGTAATACTATATAACGTTATACGTTATAACGTAATACTACATAACGTTATACGTTATAACGTAATACTAGATAACGTTATACGTTATAACGTAATACTATATAACGTTCTACGTTATAACGTAATACTATATAACGTTATACGTTATAACGTAATACTATATAACGTTATACGTTATAACGCAATACTATATAACGTTATACGATATAACGTAATACTATATAACGTTATACGTTATAACGTAATACTATATAACGTTATACGTTATAACGTAACACTATATAACGTTATACGATATAACGTAATACTATATAACGTTATACGTTATAACGTAATACTATATAACGTTATACGTTATAACGTAATACTATATAACGTTATACGTTATAACGTAATACTATATAACGTTATAACGTAATACTATATAACGTTATACGTTATAACGTAATACTATATAACGTTATACGTTATAACGTAATACTATATAACGTTATACGTTATAACGTAATACTATATAACGTTATACGTTATAACGTAATACTATATAACGTTATACGTTATAACGTAATACTATATAACGTTATACGATATAACGTAATACTATATAACGTTATACGTTATAACGTAATACTATATAACGTTATACGTTATAACGTAATACTATACAACGTTATACGTTATAACGTAATACTATATAACGTTATACGTTATAGCGTAATACTATATAACGTTATACGTTATAACGTAATACTGTATAACGTTATACGTTATATGGTGATACTATATAACGTTATAACGTAATAGTATATAACGTTATACGTTATATGGTAATACTATATAACGTTATACGTCATAACGTAATACTACATAACGTTATACGTAATAACGTAATACTACATAACGTTATACGTTATAACGTAATACTACATAACGTTATACGCTATAACGTAATACTATATAACGTTATACGTTATAACGTAATACTACATAACGCTATACGTTATAACGTAATACTATATAACGTTATACGTTATAACGTAATACTACATAACGTTATACGTTATAACGTAATACTACATAACGTTATACGTTATAACGTAATACTATATAACGTTATACGTTATAACGTAATACTACATAACGTTATACGTTATAACGTAATACTAGATAACGTTATACGTTATAACGTAATACTATATAACGTTCTACGTTATAACGTAATACTATATAACGTTATACGTTATAACGCAATACTATATAACGTTATACGTTATAACGCAATACTATATAACGTTATACGATATAACGTAATACTATATAACGTTATACGTTATAACGTAATACTATATAACGTTATACGTTATAACGTAATACTATATAACGTTATACGATATAACGTAATACTATATAACGTTATACGTTATAACGTAATACTATATAACGTTATACGTTATAACGTAATACTATATAACGTTATACGTTATAACGTAATACTATATAACGTTATACGTTATAACGTAATACTATATAACGTTATACGTTACATGGTGATACTATATAACGTTATAACGTAATAGTATATAACGTTATACGTTATACCGTAATACTATATAACGTTATACGTTATAACGTAATACTATATAACGTTATACGTTACATGGTGATACTGTATAACGTTAAACGTTATAACGTAATACTATATAACGTTATACGTTATAACGTAATACTGTATAACGTTATGCGTCATAACGTAATACTATATAACGTTATACGTCATAACGTAATACTATATAACGTTATACGTTATAACGTAATACTATATAACGTTATACGTTACATGGTGATACTATATAACGTTATACGTTCTAACGTAATACTATATAACGTTATACGTCATAACGTAATACTATATAACGTTATACGTTATAACGTAATACTATATAACGTTATACGTTATATGGTGATACTATATAACGTTATAACGTAATGCTATATAACGTTATACGTTATATGGTGATACTATATTACGTTATACGTTATAACGTAATACTATAAAATGTTATACGTTATAACGTAAAACTATATAACGTTATACGTTATATGGTGATACTATATAACGTTATACGTCATAACGTAATACTATATAACGTTATACGTTATATGGTGATACTATATTACGTTATACGTTATAACGTAATACTATAAAATGTTATACGTTATAACGTAATACTATATAACGTTATACGTTATAACGTAATACTATATAACGTTATACGTTATAACGTAATACTATATAACGTTTACGTTATATGGTGATACTATATAACGTTATAACGTAATGCTATATAACGTTATACGTTATAACGTAATACTATATAACGTTATACGTTATAACGTAATACTATATAACGTTATACGTTATATGGTGATACTATATAACGTTATAACGTATTGCTATATAACGGTATACGTTATATCGTAATACTATATAACGTTATACGTTATATGGTGATACTATATTACGTTATACGTTATAACGTAATACTATAAAATGTTATACGTTATAACGTAATACTATATAACGTTATACGTTATAACGTAATACTATATAACGTTATACGTTATAACGTAAAACTATATAACGTTATACGTTATATGGTGATACTATATAACGTTATACGTCATAACGTAATACTATATAACGTTATACGTTATATGGTGATACTATATTACGTTATACGTTATAACGTAATACTATAAAATGTTATACGTTATAACGTAATACTATATAACGTTATACGTTATAACGTAATACAATATAACGTTATACGTTATAACGTAATGCTATATAACGTTATACGTTATAACGTAATACTATATAACGTAATACGTTATAACGTAATACTATATAACGTTATAGGTTATAACGTAATACTATATAACGTTATACGTTATAACGTAATACTATATAACGTTATACGTTATATGGTAATACTATATAACGTTATACGTTATATGGTGATACTATATAACGTTATAACGTAATACTATATAACGTTATACGTTATATGGTAATACTATAAAACGTTATACGTAATAACGTAATACTATATAACGTTATACGTTATAACGTAATACTATAAAACGTTATACGTAATAACGTAATACTACATAACGCTATACGTTATAACGTAATACTACATAACGTTATACGTTATAACGTAATACTATATAACGTTATACGTTATAACGTAATACTACATAACGTTATACGTTATAACGTAATACTAGATAACGTTATACGTTATAACGTAATACTATATAACGTTCTACGTTATAACGTAATACTATATAACGTTATACGTTATAACGTAATACTATATAACGTTATACGTTATAACGCAATACTATATAACGTTATACGATATAACGTAATACTATATAACGTTATACGTTATAACGTAATACTATATAACGTTATACGTTATAACGTAATACTATATAACGTTATACGATATAACGTAATACTATATAACGTTATACGTTATAACGTAATACTATATAACGTTATACGTTATAACGTAATACTATATAACGTTATACGTTATAACGTAATACTATATAACGTTATACGTTATAACGTAATACTATATAACGTTATACGTTATAACGTAATACTATATAACGTTATACGTTACATGGTGATACTATATAACGTTATAACGTAATAGTATATAACGTTATACGTTATACCGTAATACTATATAACGTTATACGTTATAACGTAATACTATATAACGTTATACGTTACATGGTGATACTGTATAACGTTAAACGTTATAACGTAATACTATATAACGTTATACGTTATAACGTAATACTGTATAACGTTATGCGTCATAACGTAATACTATATAACGTTATACGTCATAACGTAATACTACATAACGTTATACGTTATAACGTAATACTATATAACGTTATACGTTATAACGTAATACTACATAACGTTATACGTTATAACGTAATACTAGATAACGTTATACGTTATAACGTAATACTATATAACGTTCTACGTTATAACGTAATACTATATAACGTTATACGTTATAACGTAATACTATATAACGTTATACGTTATAACGCAATACTATATAACGTTATACGATATAACGTAATACTATATAACGTTATACGTTATAACGTAATACTATATAACGTTATACGTTATAACGTAATACTATATAACGTTATACGATATAACGTAATACTATATAACGTTATACGTTATAACGTAATACTATATAACGTTATACGTTATAACGTAATACTATATAACGTTATACGTTATAACGTAATACTATATAACGTTATACGTTATAACGTAATACTATATAACGTTATACGTTACATGGTGATACTATATAACGTTATAACGTAATAGTATATAACGTTATACGTTATACCGTAATACTATATAACGTTATACGTTATAACGTAATACTATATAACGTTATACGTTACATGGTGATACTGTATAACGTTAAACGTTATAACGTAATACTATATAACGTTATACGTTATAACGTAATACTGTATAACGTTATGCGTCATAACGTAATACTATATAACGTTATACGTCATAACGTAATACTATATAACGTTATACGTTATAACGTAATACTATATAACGTTATACGTTACATGGTGATACTATATAACGTTATACGTTCTAACGTAATACTATATAACGTTATACGTCATAACGTAATACTATATAACGTTATACGTTATAACGTAATACTATATAACGTTATACGTTATATGGTGATACTATATAACGTTATAACGTAATGCTATATAACGTTATACGTTATATGGTGATACTATATTACGTTATACGTTATAACGTAATACTATAAAATGTTATACGTTATAACGTAAAACTATATAACGTTATACGTTATATGGTGATACTATATAACGTTATACGTCATAACGTAATACTATATAACGTTATACGTTATATGGTGATACTATATTACGTTATACGTTATAACGTAATACTATAAAATGTTATACGTTATAACGTAATACTATATAACGTTATACGTTATAACGTAATACTATATAACGTTATACGTTATAACGTAATACTATATAACGTTTACGTTATATGGTGATACTATATAACGTTATAACGTAATGCTATATAACGTTATACGTTATAACGTAATACTATATAACGTTATACGTTATAACGTAATACTATATAACGTTATACGTTATATGGTGATACTATATAACGTTATAACGTATTGCTATATAACGGTATACGTTATATCGTAATACTATATAACGTTATACGTTATATGGTGATACTATATTACGTTATACGTTATAACGTAATACTATAAAATGTTATACGTTATAACGTAATACTATATAACGTTATACGTTATAACGTAATACTATATAACGTTATACGTTATAACGTAAAACTATATAACGTTATACGTTATATGGTGATACTATATAACGTTATACGTCATAACGTAATACTATATAACGTTATACGTTATATGGTGATACTATATTACGTTATACGTTATAACGTAATACTATAAAATGTTATACGTTATAACGTAATACTATATAACGTTATACGTTATAACGTAATACAATATAACGTTATACGTTATAACGTAATGCTATATAACGTTATACGTTATAACGTAATACTATATAACGTTATACGTTATAACGTAATACTATATAACGTTATAGGTTATAACGTAATACTATATAACGTTATACGTTATAACGTAATACTATATAACGTTATACGTTATATGGTAATACTATATAACGTTATACGTTATATGGTGATACTATATAACGTTATAACGTAATACTATATAACGTTATACGTTATATGGTAATACTATAAAACGTTATACGTAATAACGTAATACTATATAACGTTATACGTTATATGGTAATACTATATAACGTTATACGTCATAACGTAATACTATATAACGTTATACGTTATAACGTGATACTATATAACGTTATACGTTATAACGTAATACTAAATAACGTTATACGTTACATGGTGATACTATATATCGTTATACGTTATAACGTAATACTATGTAACGTTATACGTTATAACGTAATATTATATAACGTTATACGTTATAACGTAATACTATATAACGTTATACGTTATAACGTAATACTATATAACGTTATACGTTATATGGTAATACTATATAACGTTATACGTCATAACGTAATACTATATAACGTTATACGTTATAACGTGATACTATATAACGTTATACGTTATAACGTAATAGTATATAACGTTATACGTAATAACGTAATACTATATAACGTTATACGTTATATGGTAATACTATATAACGTTATACGTCATAACGTAATACTATATAACGTTATACGTTATAACGTAATACTATATAACGTTATACGTTATATGGTAATACTATAAAACGTTATACGTAATAACGTAATACTATATAACGTTATACGTTATATGGTAATACTATATAACGTTATACGTCATAACGTAATACTATATAACGTTATACGTTATAACGTAATACTATATAACGTTATACGTTATATGGTAATACTATATAACGTTATACGTTATATGGTGATACTATATAACGTTATAACGTAATACTATATAAGGTTATACGTTATAACGTAATACTATATAACGTTATACGTTATAACGTAATACTATATAACGTTATACGTTATAACGTAATACTATATAACGTTATACGTTATATGGTAATACTATATAACGTTATACGTCATAACGTAATACTATATAACGTTATACGTTATAACGTGATACTATATAACGTTATACGTTATAACGTAATAGTATATAACGTTATGCGATATAACGTAATACTATATAACGTTATACGTTATAACGTAATACTATATAACGTTATACGTTATATGGTAATACTATATAACGTTATACGTCATAACGTAATACTATATAACGTTATACGTTATAACGTGATACTATATAACGTTATACGTTATAACGTAATACTAAATAACGTTATACGTTACATGGTGATACTATATATCGTTATACGTTATAACGTAATACTATGTAACGTTATACGTTATAACGTAATATTATATAACGTTATACGTTATATGGTGATACTATATAACGTTATACGTTATATGGTGATACTATATAACGTTATAACGTACTACTATATAACGTTATACGTTATATGGTAATACTATAAAACGTTATACGTAATAACGTAATGCTATATAACGTTATACGTTATAACGTAATACTATATAACGTTATACGTTATATGGTAATACTATATAACGTTATACGTCAAACGTAATACTATATAACGTTATACGTTATAACGTGATACTATATAACGTTATACGTTATAACGTAATAGTATATAACGTTATGCGATATAACGTAATACTATATAACGTTATACGTTATAACGTAATACTATATAACGTTATACGTTATAACGTAATACTATATAACGTTATACGTTATAACGTAATACTATATAACGTTATACGTTATAACGTAATACTATATAACGTTATACGTTATAACGTAATACTGTATAACGTTATACGTTATATGGTGATACTATATAACGTTATAACGTAATAGTATATAACGTTATACGTTATATGGTAATACTATATAACGTTACACGTCATAACGTAATACTACATAACGTTACACGTAATAACGTAATACTACATAACGTTATACGTTATAACGTAATACTATATAACGTTATACGTTATAACGTGATACTATATAACGTTATACGTTATAACGTAATAGTATATAACGTTATGCGATATAACGTAATACTATATAACGTTATACGTTATAACGTAATACTATATAACGTTATACGTTATAACGTAATACTGTATAACGTTATACGTTATATGGTGATACTATATAACGTTATAACGTAATAGTATATAACGTTATACGTTATATGGTAATACTATATAACGTTATACGTTATAACGCAATACTATATAACGTTATACGATATAACGTAATACTATATAACGTTATACGTTATAACGTAATACTATATAACGTTATACGTTATAACGTAATACTATATAACGTTATACGATATAACGTAATACTATATAACGTTATACGTTATAACGTAATACTATATAACGTTATACGTTACATGGTGATACTATATAACGTTATAACGTAATAGTATATAACGTTATACGTTATACCGTAATACTATATAACGTTATACGTTATAAATTAATACTATATAACGTTATACGTTACATGGTGATACTATATATCGTTATACGTTATAGCGTAATACTATATAATGTTATACGTTATAACGTAATACTATATAACGTTATACGTTATACCGTAATGCTATATAACGTTATACGTTATAACGTAATACTGTATAACGTTATACGTTATATGGTGATACTATATAACGTTATAACGTAATAGTATATAACGTTATACGTTATATGGTAATACTATATAACGTTACACGTCATAACGTAATACTACATAACGTTACACGTAATAACGTAATACTACATAACGTTATACGTTATAACGTAATACTACATAACGTTATACGTTATAACGTAATACTATATAACGTTATACGTTATAACGTAATACTACATAACGCTATACGTTATAACGTAATACTATATAACGTTATACGTTATAACGTAATACTACATAACGTTATACGTTATAACGTAATACTACATAACGTTATACGTTATAACGTAATACTATATAACGTTATACGTTATAACGTAATACTATATAACGTTATACGTTATAACGTAATACTATATAACGTTATACGTTATAACGTAATACTATATAACGTTATACGTTACATGGTGATACTATATAACGTTATAACGTAATAGTATATAACGTTATACGTTATACCGTAATACTATATAACGTTATACGTTATAACGTAATACTATATAACGTTATACGTTACATGGTGATACTGTATAACGTTAAACGTTATAACGTAATACTATATAACGTTATACGTTATAACGTAATACTGTATAACGTTATGCGTCATAACGTAATACTATATAACGTTATACGTCATAACGTAATACTATATAACGTTATACGTTATAACGTAATACTATATAACGTTATACGTTACATGGTGATACTATATAACGTTATACGTTCTAACGTAATACTATATAACGTTATACGTCATAACGTAATACTATATAACGTTATACGTTATAACGTAATACTATATAACGTTATACGTTATATGGTGATACTATATAACGTTATAACGTAATGCTATATAACGTTATACGTTATATGGTGATACTATATTACGTTATACGTTATAACGTAATACTATAAAATGTTATACGTTATAACGTAATACTATATAACGTTATACGTTATAACGTAATACTATATAACGTTATACGTTATAACGTAATACTATATAACGTTTACGTTATATGGTGATACTATATAACGTTATAACGTAATGCTATATAACGTTATACGTTATAACGTAATACTATATAACGTTATACGTTATAACGTAATACTATATAACGTTATACGTTATATGGTGATACTATATAACGTTATAACGTATTGCTATATAACGGTATACGTTATATCGTAATACTATATAACGTTATACGTTATATGGTGATACTATATTACGTTATACGTTATAACGTAATACTATAAAATGTTATACGTTATAACGTAATACTATATAACGTTATACGTTATAACGTAATACTATATAACGTTATACGTTATAACGTAAAACTATATAACGTTATACGTTATATGGTGATACTATATAACGTTATACGTCATAACGTAATACTATATAACGTTATACGTTATATGGTGATACTATATTACGTTATACGTTATAACGTAATACTATAAAATGTTATACGTTATAACGTAATACTATATAACGTTATACGTTATAACGTAATACAATATAACGTTATACGTTATAACGTAATGCTATATAACGTTATACGTTATAACGTAATACTATATAACGTTATACGTTATAACGTAATACTATATAACGTTATAGGTTATAACGTAATACTATATAACGTTATACGTTATAACGTAATACTATATAACGTCATACGTTATATGGTAATACTATATAACGTTATACGTTATATGGTGATACTATATAACGTTATAACGTAATACTATATAACGTTATACGTTATATGGTAATACTATAAAACGTTATACGTAATAACGTAATACTATATAACGTTATACGTTATATGGTAATACTATATAACGTTATACGTCATAACGTAATACTATATAACGTTATACGTTATAACGTGATACTATATAACGTTATACGTTATAACGTAATACTAAATAACGTTATACGTTACATGGTGATACTATATATCGTTATACGTTATAACGTAATACTATGTAACGTTATACGTTATAACGTAATATTATATAACGTTATACGTTATATGGTGATACTATATAACGTTATACGTTATATGGTGATACTATATAACGTTATAACGTACTACTATATAACGTTATACGTTATATGGTAATACTATAAAACGTTATACGTAATAACGTAATGCTATATAACGTTATACGTTATAACGTAATACTATATAACGTTATACGTTATAACGTAATACTATATAACGTTATACGTTATTACGTAATACTATATAACGTTATACGTTATAAGGTAATACTATATAAGGTTATACGTTATAACGTAATACTATATAACGTTATACGTTATAACGTAATACTATATAACGTTATACGTTATAACGTAATACTATATAACGTTATACGTTATATGGTAATACTATATAACGTTATACGTCATAACGTAATACTATATAACGTTATACGTTATAACGTGATACTATATAACGTTATACGTTATAACGTAATAGTATATAACGTTATGCGATATAACGTAATACTATATAACGTTATACGTTATAACGTAATACTATATAACGTTATACGTTATATGGTAATACTATATAACGTTATACGTCATAACGTAATACTATATAACGTTATACGTTATATGGTAATACTATATAACGTTATACGTTATAACGTGATACTATATAACGTTATACGTTATAACGTAATACTAAATAACGTTATACGTTACATGGTGATACTATATATCGTTATACGTTATAACGTAATACTATGTAACGTTATACGTTATAACGTAATATTATATAACGTTATACGTTATATGGTGATACTATATAACGTTATACGTTATATGGTGATACTATATAACGTTATAACGTACTACTATATAACGTTATACGTTATATGGTAATACTATAAAACGTTATACGTAATAACGTAATGCTATATAACGTTATACGTTATAACGTAATACTATATAACGTTATACGTTATATGGTAATACTATATAACGTTATACGTCATAACGTAATACTATATAACGTTATACGTTATAACGTGATACTATATAACGTTATACGTTATAACGTAATAGTATATAACGTTATGCGATATAACGTAATACTATATAACGTTATACGTTATAACGTAATACTATATAACGTTATACGTTATAACGTAATACTATATAACGTTATACGTTATAACGTAATACTATATAACGTTATACGTTATAACGTAATACTATATAACGTTATACGTTATAACGTAATACTGTATAACGTTATACGTTATATGGTGATACTATATAACGTTATACGTTATATGGTAATACTATATAACGTTACACGTCATAACGTAATACTACATAACGTTACACGTAATAACGTAATACTACATAACGTTATACGTTATAACGTAATACTATATAACGTTATACGTTATAACGTGATACTATATAACGTTATACGTTATAACGTAATAGTATATAACGTTATGCGATATAACGTAATACTATATAACGTTATACGTTATAACGTAATACTATATAACGTTATACGTTATAACGTAATACTGTATAACGTTATACGTTATATGGTGATACTATATAACGTTATAACGTAATAGTATATAACGTTATACGTTATATGGTAATACTATATAACGTTATACGTTATAACGCAATACTATATAACGTTATACGATATAACGTAATACTATATAACGTTATACGTTATAACGTAATACTATATAACGTTATACGTTATAACGTAATACTATATAACGTTATACGATATAACGTAATACTATATAACGTTATACGTTATAACGTAATACTATATAACGTTATACGTTACATGGTGATACTATATAACGTTATAACGTAATAGTATATAACGTTATACGTTATACCGTAATACTATATAACGTTATACGTTATAAATTAATACTATATAACGTTATACGTTACATGGTGATACTATATATCGTTATACGTTATAGCGTAATACTATATAATGTTATACGTTATAACGTAATACTATATAACGTTATACGTTATACCGTAATGCTATATAACGTTATACGTTATAACGTAATACTGTATAACGTTATACGTTATATGGTGATACTATATAACGTTATAACGTAATAGTATATAACGTTATACGTTATATGGTAATACTATATAACGTTACACGTCATAACGTAATACTACATAACGTTACACGTAATAACGTAATACTACATAACGTTATACGTTATAACGTAATACTACATAACGTTATACGTTATAACGTAATACTATATAACGTTATACGTTATAACGTAATACTACATAACGCTATACGTTATAACGTAATACTATATAACGTTATACGTTATAACGTAATACTACATAACGTTATACGTTATAACGTAATACTACATAACGTTATACGTTATAACGTAATACTATATAACGTTATACGTTATAACGTAATACTACATAACGTTATACGTTATAACGTAATACTACATAACGTTATACGTTATAACGTAATACTATATAACGTTATACGTTATAACGTAATACTATATAACGTAATACGTTATAACGTAATACTATATAACGTTATACGTTATAACGCAATACTATATAACGTTATACGATATAACGTAATACTATATAACGTTATACGTTATAACGTAATACTATATAACGTTATACGTTATAACGTAATACTATATAACGTTATACGATATAACGTAATACTATATAACGTTATACGTTATAACGTAATACTATATAACGTTATACGTTACATGGTGATACTATATAACGTTATAACGTAATAGTATATAACGTTATACGTTATACCGTAATACTATATAACGTTATACGTTATAAATTAATACTATATAACGTTATACGTTACATGGTGATACTATATATCGTTATACGTTATAGCGTAATACTATATAATGTTATACGTTATAACGTAATACTATATAACGTTATACGTTATACCGTAATGCTATATAACGTTATACGTTATATGGTAATACTATATAACTTTAAACGTTATAACGTAATACTATATAACGTTATACGTTATAACGTAATACTATATAACGTTATACGTTATAACGTAATACTATATAACGTTATACGTTACATGGTGATACTATATAACGTTATAACGTAATAGTATATAACGTTATACGTTATACCGTAATACTATATAACGTTATACGTTATAACGTAATACTATATAACGTTATACGTTACATGGTGATACTATATAACGTTATAACGTAATAGTATATAACGTTATACGTTATACCGTAATACTATATAACGTTATACGTTATAACGTAATACTACATAACGTTATACGTTATAACGTAATACTACATAACGTTATACGTTATAACGTAATACTATATAACGTTATGCGTCATAACGTAATACTATATAAGGTTATACGTCATAACGTAATACTATATAACGTTATACGTTATAACGTAATACTATATAACGTTATACGTTACATGGTGATACTATATAACGTTATACGTTATAACGTAATACTATATAACGTTATACGTCATAACGTAATACTATATAACGTTATACGTTATAACGTAATACTATATAACGTTATACGTTATATGGTGATACTATATAACGTTATAACGTAATGCTATATAACGTTATACGTTATATGGTGATACTATATTACGTTATACGTTATAACGTAATACTATAAAATGTTATACGTTATAACGTAAAACTATATAACGTTATACGTTATATGGTGATACTATATAACGTTATACGTCATAACGTAATACTATATAACGTTATACGTTATATGGTGATACTATATTACGTTATACGTTATAACGTAATACTATAAAATGTTATACGTTATAACGTAATACTATATAACGTTATACGTTATAACGTAATACTATATAACGTTATACGTTATAACGTAATACTATATAACGTTATACGTTATATGGTGATACTATATAACGTTATAACGTAATGCTATATAACGTTATACGTTATAACGTAATACTATATAACGTTATACGTTATAACGTAATACTATATAACGTTATACGTTATATGGTGATACTATATAACGTTATAACGTATTGCTATATAACGGTATACGTTATATCGTAATACTATATAACGTTATACGTTATATGGTGATACTATATTACGTTATACGTTATAACGTAATACTATAAAATGTTATACGTTATAACGTAATACTATATAACGTTATACGTTATAACGTAATACTATATAACGTTATACGTTATAACGTAATACTATATAACGTTATACGTTATATGGTGATACTATATAACGTTATAACGTAATGCTATATAACGTTATACGTTATAACGTAATACTATATAACGTTATACGTTATAACGTAAAACTATATAACGTTATACGTTATATGGTGATACTATATAACGTTATACGTCATAACGTAATACTATATAACGTTATACGTTATATGGTGATACTATATTACGTTATACGTTATAACGTAATACTATAAAATGTTATACGTTATAACGTAATACTATATAACGTTATACGTTATAACGTAATACTATATAACGTTATACGTTATAACGTAATGCTATATAACGTTATACGTTATAACGTAATACTATATAACGTTATACGTTATAACGTAATACTATATAACGTTATAGGTTATAACGTAATACTATATAACGTTATAGGTTATAACGTAATACTATATAACGTTATACGTTATAACGTAATACTATATAACGTTATACGTTATAACGTGATACTATATAACGTTATACGTTATAACGTAATAGTATATAACGTTATACGTTACATGGTGATACTATATATCGTTATACGTTATAACGTAATACTATATAACGTTATACGTTATATGGTAATACTATATAACGTTATACGTCATAACGTAATACTATATAACGTTACAAGTCATAACGTGGTACTATATAACGTTATACGTTATAACGTAATACTATATAAAGTTATAAGTTATAACGTAATACTATATAACGTTATACGTTATAACGTAATACTATATAACGTTATACGTTATATGGTGATACTATATAACGTTATAACGTAATAGTATATAACGTTATACGTTATATGGTAATACTATATAACGTTATACGTTACATGGTGATACTATATAACGTTACACGTTATAACATAATACTATATAACGTTATACGTTATGTGGTGATACTATATAACGTTATAACGTAATAGTATATAACGTTACACTTTATAACGTAATACTATATAACGTTATACGTTACATGGTGGTACTATATATCGTTATACGTTATAACGTAGTACTATATAACGTTATACGTTATAACGTAATACTATATAACGTTAGACGTTATAACGTTATACTATATAACGTTATACGTTATATCGTAATACTATATATCGTTATACGTTACATGGTGATACTATATATCGTTATACGTTATAACGTAGTACTATATAACGTTATACGTTATAACGTAATACTATATAACGTTATACGTTCTAACGTAATACTATATAACGTTATACGTTATTACGTAATACTATATAACGTTATACGTTATTACGTAATACTATATAACGTTATACGTTATAACGTAATACTATATAACGTTATAACGTAATACTATATAACGTTATACGTTATATGGTAATACTATATAACGTTATACGTTATAACGTAATACTATATAACGTTATACGTTCTAACGTAATACTATATAACGTTATACGTTATATGGTGATACTATATAACGTTATAACGTAATACTATATAACGTTATACGCTATATGGTAATACTTTATAACGTTATACGTTATATCGTAATACTATATAACGTTATACGTTATAACGTAATACTATATAAGGTTATACGTTATATGGTAATACTATATAACGTTATACGTTATAACGTAATACTATATAAAGTTATACGTTATATCGTAATAGTATATAACGTTATACGTTATACCGTAATACTATATAACGTTATACGTTATAACGTAATACTATATAACGTTATACGTTACATGGTGATACTGTATAACGTTAAACGTTATAACGTAATACTATATAACGTTATACGTTATTACGTAATACTATCTAACGTTATGCGTCATAACGTAATACTATATAACGTTATACGTCATAACGTAATACTATATAACGTTATACGTTATAACGTAATACTATATAACGTTATACGTTACATGGTGATACTATATAACGTTATACGTTATAACGTAATACTATATAACGTTATACGTCATAACGTAATACTATATAACGTTATACGTTATAACGTAATACTATATAACGTTATACGTTATATGGTGATACTATATAACGTTATAACGTAATGCTATATAACGTTATACGTTATATGGTGATACTATATAACGTTATAACGTAATGCTATATAACGTTATACGTTATATGGTGATACTATATTACGTTATACGTTATAACGTAATACTATAAAATGTTATACGTTATAACGTAAAACTATATAACGTTATACGTTATATGGTGATACTATATAACGTTATACGTCATAACGTAATACTATATAACGTTATACGTTATATGGTGATACTATATTACGTTATACGTTATAACGTAATACTATAAAATGTTATACGTTATAACGTAATACTATATAACGTTATACGTTATAACGTAATACTATATAACGTTATACGTTATAACGTAATACTATATAACGTTATACGTTATATGGTGATACTATATAACGTTATAACGTAATGCTATATAACGTTATACGTTATAACGTAATACTATATAACGTTATACGTTATAACGTAATACTATATAACGTTATACGTTATATGGTGATACTATATAACGTTATAACGTATTGCTATATAACGGTATACGTTATATCGTAATACTATATAACGTTATACGTTATATGGTGATACTATATTACGTTATACGTTATAACGTAATACTATAAAATGTTATACGTTATAACGTAATACTATATAACGTTATACGTTATAACGTAATACTATATAACGTTATACGTTATAACGTAATACTATATAACGTTATACGTTATATGGTGATACTATATAACGTTATAACGTAATGCTATATAACGTTATACGTTATCACGTAATACTATATAACGTTATACGTTATAACGTAAAACTATATAACGTTATACGTTATATGGTGATACTATATAACGTTATACGTCATAACGTAATACTATATAACGTTATACGTTATATGGTGATACTATATTACGTTATACGTTATAACGTAATACTATAAAATGTTATACGTTATAACGTAATACTATATAACGTTATACGTCATAACGTAATACTATATAACGTTATACGTTATAACGTAATACTATATAACGTTATACGTTATAACGCAATACTATATAACGTTATACGATATAACGTAATACTATATAACGTTATACGTTATAACGTAATACTATATAACGTTATACGTTATAACGTAATACTATATAACGTTATACGATATAACGTAATACTATATAACGTTATACGTTATAACGTAATACTATATAACGTTATACGTTACATGGTGATACTATATAACGTTATAACGTAATAGTATATAACGTTGTACGTTATACCGTAATACTATATAACGTTATACGTTATAAATTAATACTATATAACGTTATACGTTACATGGTGATACTATATATCGTTATACGTTATAGCGTAATACTATATAATGTTATACGTTATAACGTAATACTATATAACGTTATACGTTATACCGTAATGCTATATAACGTTATACGTTATAACGTAATACTGTATAACGTTATACGTTATATGGTGATACTATATAACGTTATAACGTAATAGTATATAACGTTATACGTTATATGGTAATACTATATAACGTTACACGTCATAACGTAATACTACATAACGTTACACGTAATAACGTAATACTACATAACGTTATACGTTATAACGTAATACTACATAACGTTATACGTTATAACGTAATACTATATAACGTTATACGTTATAACGTAATACTACATAACGCTATACGTTATAACGTAATACTATATAACGTTATACGTTATAACGTAATACTACATAACGTTATACGTTATAACGTAATACTACATAACGTTATACGTTATAATGTAATACTATATAACGTTATACGTTATAACGTAATACTACATAACGTTATACGTTATAACGTAATACTACATAACGTTATACGTTATAACGTAATACTATATAACGTTATACGTTATAACGTAATACTATATAACGTTATACGTTATAACGTAATACTATATAACGTTATACGTTACATGGTGATACTATATAACGTTATAACGTAATAGTATATAACGTTATACGTTATACCGTAATACTATATAACGTTATACGTTATAAATTAATACTATATAACGTTATACGTTACATGGTGATACTATATATCGTTATACGTTATAGCGTAATACTATATAATGTTATACGTTATAACGTAATACTATATAACGTTATACGTTATACCGTAATGCTATATAACGTTATACGTTATATGGTAATACTATATAACTTTAAACGTTATAACGTAATACTATATAACGTTATACGTTATAACGTAATACTATATAACGTTATACGTTATAACGTAATACTATATAACGTTATACGTTACATGGTGATACTATATAACGTTATAACGTAATAGTATATAACGTTATACGTTATACCGTAATACTATATAACGTTATACGTTATAACGTAATACTATATAACGTTATACGTTATAACGTAATACTATATAACGTTATACGTTATAACGTAATACTATATAACGTTATACGTTACATGGTGATACTATATAACGTTATAACGTAATAGTATATAACGTTATACGTTATACCGTAATACTATATAACGTTATACGTTATAACGTAATACTACATAACGTTATACGTTATAACGTAATACTACATAACGTTATACGTTATAACGTAATACTATATAACGTTATGCGTCATAACGTAATAATATATAAGGTTATACGTCATAACGTAATACTATATAACGTTATACGTTATAACGTAATACTATATAACGTTATACGTTACATGGTGATACTATATAACGTTATACGTTATAACGTAATACTATATAACGTTATACGTCATAACGTAATACTATATAACGTTATACGTTATAACGTAATACTATATAACGTTATACGTTATATGGTGATACTATATAACGTTATAACGTAATGCTATATAACGTTATACGTTATATGGTGATACTATATTACGTTATACGTTATAACGTAATACTATAAAATGTTATACGTTATAACGTAAAACTATATAACGTTATACGTTATATGGTGATACTATATAACGTTATACGTCATAACGTAATACTATATAACGTTATACGTTATATGGTGATACTATATTACGTTATACGTTATAACGTAATACTATAAAATGTTATACGTTATAACGTAATACTATATAACGTTATACGTTATAACGTAATACTATATAACGTTATACGTTATAACGTAATACTATATAACGTTATACGTTATATGGTGATACTATATAACGTTATACGTCATAACGTAATACTATATAACGTTATACGTTATATGGTGATACTATATTACGTTATACGTTATAACGTAATACTATAAAATGTTATACGTTATAACGTAATACTATAAAATGTTATACGTTATAACGTAATACTATATAACGTTATACGTTATAACGTAATACTATATAACGTTATACGTTATAACGTAATACTATATAACGTTATACGTTACATGGTGATACTATATATCGTTATACGTTATAACGTAATACTATATAACGTTATACGTTATATGGTAATACTATATAACGTTATACGTCATAACGTAATACTATATAACGTTACAAGTCATAACGTGGTACTATATAACGTTATACGTTATAACGTAATACTATATAAAGTTATAAGTTATAACGTAATACTATATAACGTTATACGTTATAACGTAATACTATATAACGTTATACGTTATATGGTGATACTATATAACGTTATAACGTAATAGTATATAACGTTATACGTTATATGGTAATACTATATAACGTTATACGTTACATGGTGATACTATATAACGTTACACGTTATAACATAATACTATATAACGTTATACGTTATGTGGTGATACTATATAACGTTATAACGTAATAGTATATAACGTTACACTTTATAACGTAATACTATATAACGTTATACGTTACATGGTGGTACTATATATCGTTATACGTTATAACGTAGTACTATATAACGTTATACGTTATAACGTAATACTATATAACGTTAGACGTTATAACGTAATACTATATAACGTTATACGTTATATCGTAATACTATATATCGTTATACGTTACATGGTGATACTATATATCGTTATACGTTATAACGTAGTACTATATAACGTTATACGTTATAACGTAATACTATATAACGTTATACGTTCTAACGTAATACTATATAACGTTATACGTTATTACGTAATACTATATAACGTTATACGTTATTACGTAATACTATATAACGTTATACGTTATAACGTAATACTATATAACGTTATAACGTAATACTATATAACGTTATACGTTATATGGTAATACTATATAACGTTATACGTTATAACGTAATACTATATAACGTTATACGTTCTAACGTAATACTATATAACGTTATACGTTATATGGTGATACTATATAACGTTATAACGTAATACTATATAACGTTATACGCTATATGGTAATACTTTATAACGTTATACGTTATATCGTAATACTATATAACGTTATACGTTATAACGTAATACTATATAAGGTTATACGTTATATGGTAATACTATATAACGTTATACGTTATAACGTAATACTATATAAAGTTATACGTTATATCGTAATAGTATATAACGTTATACGTTATACCGTAATACTATATAACGTTATACGTTATAACGTAATACTATATAACGTTATACGTTACATGGTGATACTGTATAACGTTAAACGTTATAACGTAATACTATATAACGTTATACGTTATTACGTAATACTATCTAACGTTATGCGTCATAACGTAATACTATATAACGTTATACGTCATAACGTAATACTATATAACGTTATACGTTATAACGTAATACTATATAACGTTATACGTTACATGGTGATACTATATAACGTTATACGTTATAACGTAATACTATATAACGTTATACGTCATAACGTAATACTATATAACGTTATACGTTATAACGTAATACTATATAACGTTATACGTTATATGGTGATACTATATAACGTTATAACGTAATGCTATATAACGTTATACGTTATAACGTAATACTATATAACGTTATACGTTATAACGTAATACTATATAACGTTATACGTTATATGGTGATACTATATAACGTTATAACGTATTGCTATATAACGGTATACGTTATATCGTAATACTATATAACGTTATACGTTATATGGTGATACTATATTACGTTATACGTTATAACGTAATACTATAAAATGTTATACGTTATAACGTAATACTATATAACGTTATACGTTATAACGTAATACTATATAACGTTATACGTTATAACGTAATACTATATAACGTTATACGTTATATGGTGATACTATATAACGTTATAACGTAATGCTATATAACGTTATACGTTATAACGTAATACTATATAACGTTATACGTTATAACGTAAAACTATATAACGTTATACGTTATATGGTGATACTATATAACGTTATACGTCATAACGTAATACTATATAACGTTATACGTTATATGGTGATACTATATTACGTTATACGTTATAACGTAATACTATAAAATGTTATACGTTATAACGTAATACTATATAACGTTATACGTCATAACGTAATACTATATAACGTTATACGTTATAACGTAATACTATATAACGTTATACGTTCTAACGTAATACTATATAACGTTATAACGTAATACTATATAACGTTATACGTTATATGGTAATACTATATAACGTTATACGTTATAACGTAATACTATATAACGTTATACGCTCTAACGTAATACTATATAACGTTATACGTTATATGGTGATACTATATAACGTTATAACGTAATACTATATAACGTTATACGCTATATGGTAATACTTTATAACGTTATACGTTATATCGTAATACTATATTACGTTATACGTTATAACGTAATACTATAAAATGTTATACGTTATAACGTAATACTATATAACGTTATACGTTATAACGTAGTACTATATAACGTTATACGTTATAACGTAATACTATATAACGTTATACGTTCTAACGTAATACTATATAACGTTATACGTTATTACGTAATACTATATAACGTTATACGTTATTACGTAATACTATATAACGTTATACGTTATAACGTAATACTATATAACGTTATAACGTAATACTATATAACGTTATACGTTATATGGTAATACTATATAACGTTATACGTTATAACGTAATACTATATAACGTTATACGTTCTAACGTAATACTATATAACGTTATACGTTATATGGTGATACTATATAACGTTATAACGTAATACTATATAACGTTATACGCTATATGGTAATAGTTTATAACGTTATACGTTATATCGTAATACTATATAACGTTATACGTTATAACGTAATACTATATAAGGTTATACGTTATATGGTAATACTATATAACGTTATACGTTATAACGTAATACTATATAACGTTATACGTTATAACGTAATACTATATAACGTTATACGTTATAACGTAATACTATATAACGTTATACGTTATATGGTGATACTATATAACGTTATAACGTAATGCTATATAACGTTATACGTTATAACGTAATACTATATAACGTTATACGTTATAACGTAAAACTATATAACGTTATACGTTATATGGTGATACTATATAACGTTATACGTCATAACGTAATACTATATAACGTTATACGTTATATGGTGATACTATATTACGTTATACGTTATAACGTAATACTATAAAATGTTATACGTTATAACGTAATACTATATAACGTTATACGTCATAACGTAATACTATATAACGTTATACGTTATAACGTAATACTATATAACGTTATGCGTCATAACGTAATACTATATAAGGTTATACGTCATAACGTAATACTATATAACGTTATACGTTATAACGTAATACTATATAACGTTATACGTTACATGGTGATACTATATAACGTTATACGTTATAACGTAATACTATATAACGTTATACGTCATAACGTAATACTATATAACGTTATACGTTATAACGTAATACTATATAACGTTATACGTTATATGGTGATACTATATAACGTTATAAACGTAATGCTATATAACGTTATACGTTATATGGTGATACTATATTACGTTATACGTTATAACGTAATACTATAAAATGTTATACGTTATAACGTAAAACTATATAACGTTATACGTTATATGGTGATACTATATAACGTTATACGTCATAACGTAATACTATATAACGTTATACGTTATATGGTGATACTATATTACGTTATACGTTATAACGTAATACTATAAAATGTTATACGTTATAACGTAATACTATATAACGTTATACGTTATAACGTAATACTATATAACGTTATACGTTATAACGTAATACTATATAACGTTATACGTTATATGGTGATACTATATAACGTTATACGTCATAACGTAATACTATATAACGTTATACGTTATATGGTGATACTATATTACGTTATACGTTATAACGTAATACTATAAAATGTTATACGTTATAACGTAATACTATAAAATGTTATACGTTATAACGTAATACTATATAACGTTATACGTTATAACGTAATACTATATAACGTTATACGTTATAACGTAATACTATATAACGTTATACGTTACATGGTGATACTATATATCGTTATACGTTATAACGTAACACTATATAACGTTATACGTTATATGGTAATACTATATAACGTTATACGTCATAACGTAATACTATATAACGTTACAAGTCATAACGTGGTACTATATAACGTTATACGTTATAACGTAATACTATATAAAGTTATAAGTTATAACGTAATACTATATAACGTTATACGTTATAACGTAATACTATATAACGTTATACGTTATATGGTGATACTATATAACGTTATAACGTAATAGTATATAACGTTATACGTTATATGGTAATACTATATAACGTTATACGTTACATGGTGATACTATATAACGTTACACGTTATAACATAATACTATATAACGTTATACGTTATGTGGTGATACTATATAACGTTATAACGTAATAGTATATAACGTTACACTTTATAACGTAATACTATATAACGTTATACGTTACATGGTGGTACTATATATCGTTATACGTTATAACGTAGTACTATATAACGTTATACGTTATAACGTAATACTATATAACGTTAGACGTTATAACGTAATACTATATAACGTTATACGTTATATCGTAATACTATATATCGTTATACGTTACATGGTGATACTATATATCGTTATACGTTATAACGTAGTACTATATAACGTTATACGTTATAACGTAATACTATATAACGTTATACGTTCTAACGTAATACTATATAACGTTATACGTTATTACGTAATACTATATAACGTTATACGTTATTACGTAATACTATATAACGTTATACGTTATAACGTAATACTATATAACGTTATAACGTAATACTATATAACGTTATACGTTATATGGTAATACTATATAACGTTATACGTTATAACGTAATACTATATAACGTTATACGTTCTAACGTAATACTATATAACGTTATACGTTATATGGTGATACTATATAACGTTATAACGTAATACTATATAACGTTATACGCTATATGGTAATACTTTATAACGTTATACGTTATATCGTAATACTATATAACGTTATACGTTATAACGTAATACTATATAAGGTTATACGTTATATGGTAATACTATATAACGTTATACGTTATAACGTAATACTATATAAAGTTATACGTTATATCGTAATAGTATATAACGTTATACGTTATACCGTAATACTATATAACGTTATACGTTATAACGTAATACTATATAACGTTATACGTTACATGGTGATACTGTATAACGTTAAACGTTATAACGTAATACTATATAACGTTATACGTTATTACGTAATACTATCTAACGTTATGCGTCATAACGTAATACTATATAACGTTATACGTCATAACGTAATACTATATAACGTTATACGTTATAACGTAATACTATATAACGTTATACGTTACATGGTGATACTATATAACGTTATACGTTATAACGTAATACTATATAACGTTATACGTCATAACGTAATACTATATAACGTTATACGTTATAACGTAATACTATATAACGTTATACGTTATATGGTGATACTATATAACGTTATAACGTAATGCTATATAACGTTATACGTTATATGGTGATACTATATAACGTTATAACGTAATGCTATATAACGTTATACGTTGATACTATATTACGTTATACGTTATAACGTAATACTATAAAATGTTATACGTTATAACGTAAAACTATATAACGTTATACGTTATATGGTGATACTATATAACGTTATACGTCATAACGTAATACTATATAACGTTATACGTTATATGGTGATACTATATTACGTTATACGTTATAACGTAATACTATAAAATGTTATACGTTTATAACGTAATACTATATAACGTTATACGTTATAACGTAATACTATATAACGTTATACGTTATAACGTAATACTATATAACGTTATAACGTTATATGGGTGATACTATATAACGTTATAACGTAATGCTATATAACGTTATACGTTATAACGTAATACTATATAACGTTATACGTTATAACGTAATACTATATAACGTTATACGTTATATGGTGATACTATATAACGTTATAACGTATTGCTATATAACGGTATACGTTATATCGTAATACTATATAACGTTATACGTTATATGGTGATACTATATTACGTTATACGTTATAACGTAATACTATAAAATGTTATACGTTATAACGTAATACTATATAACGTTATACGTTATAACGTAATACTATATAACGTTATACGTTATAACGTAATACTATATAACGTTATACGTTATATGGTGATACTATATAACGTTATAACGTAATGCTATATAACGTTATACGTTATAACGTAATACTATATAACGTTATTACGTTATAACGTAAAACTATATAACGTTATACGTTATATGGTGATACTATATAACGTTATACGTCATAACGTAATACTATATACGTTATACGGTATATGGTGATACTATATTACGTTATACGTTATAACGTAATACTATAAAATGTTATACGTTATAACGTAATACTATATAACGTATACGTCATAACGTAATACTATATAACGTTATACGTTATAACGTAATACTATATAACGTTATACGTTATAACGAATACTATATAACGTTATACGTTATAACGTAATACTGTATAACGTTATACGTTATATGGTGATACTATATAACGTTATACGTAATAGTATATAACGTTATACGTTTATATGGTAATACTATTATAACGTTATACGTTATAACGCAATACTATATAACGTTATACGATATAACGTAATACTATATAACGTTATACGTTATAACGTAATACTATATAACGTTATACGTTATAACGTAATACTATATAACGTTATACGATATAACGTAATACTATATAACGTTATACGTTATAACGTAATACTATATAACGTTATACGTTACATGGTGATACTATATAACGTTATAACGTAATTGTATATAACGTTGTACGTTATACCGTAATACTATATAACGTTATACGTTATAAATTAATACTATATAACGTTATACGTTACATGGTGATACTATATATCGTTATAACGTAATAGTATATAACGTTATACGTTATATAGGTAATACTATATAACGTTATACGTTTATAACGTAATACTATAAAATGTTATACGTTATAACGTAATACTATAAAATGTTATACGTTATAACGTAATACTATATAACGTTATACGTTATAACGTAATACTATATAACGTTATACGATATAACGTAATACTATTATAACGTTATACGTTACATGGTGATACTATATATCGTTATACGTTATAACGTAACACTATATAACGTTATACGTTATATGGTAATACTATATAACGTTATACGTCATAACGTAATACTATATAACGTTACAAGTCATAACGTGGTACTATATAACGTTATACGTTATAACGTAATACTATATAAAGTTATAAGTTATAACGTATACTATATAACGTTATACGTTATAACGTAATACTATATAACGTTATACGTTATATGGTGATACTATATAACGTTATAACGTAATAGTATATAACGTTATACGTTATATGGTAATACTATTATACGTTATACGTTACATGGTGATACTTATATAACGTTACACGTTATAACATAATACTATATAACGTTATACGTTATGTGGTGATACTATATAACGTTATAACGTAATAGTATATAAACGTTACACTTTATAACGTAATACTATATAACGTTATACGTTACATGGTGGTCTATATATCGTTATACGTTATAACGTAGTACTATATAACGTTATACGTTATAACGTAATACTATATAACGTTAGACGTTATAACGTAATACTATATAACGTTATACGTTATATCGTAATACTATATATCGTTATACGTTACATGGTGATACTATATATCGTTATACGTTATAACGTAAGTACTATATAACGTTATACGTTATAACGTAATACTAATAACGTTATACGTTCAACGTAATACTATATAACGTTATACGTTATTACGTAATACTATATAACGTATACGTTATTACGTAATACTATATAACGTTATACGTTATAACGTAATACTATAAAACG
The DNA here is from genome assembly GCF_040668555.2 of Bombus flavifrons. Lineage (NCBI taxonomy): Eukaryota > Metazoa > Arthropoda > Insecta > Hymenoptera > Apidae > Bombus > Bombus flavifrons. The sequence continues at coordinate 32,096 of NW_027185039.1, forward strand.
TTATAACGTAATACTATATAACGTATACGTTATATGGTAAATACTATATAACGTTATACGTTATAACGTAATACTATATAACGTATACGTTCTAACGTAATACTATATAACGTTATACGTTATATGGTGATACTATATAACGTTATAACGTAATACTATATAACGTTAACGCTATATGGTAATACTTTATAACGTTATACGTTATATCGTACATACTATATAACGTTATACGTTATAACGTAATACTATATAAGGTTATACGTTATATGGTAATACTATATAACGTTATACGTTATAACGTAATACTATATAAAGTTATACGTTATATCGTAATAGTATATAACGTTATACGTTATACCGTAATACTATATAACGTTATACGTTATAACGTAATACTATATAACGTTATACGTTACATGGTGATACTGTATAACGTTAAACGTTATAACGTAATACTATATAACGTTATACGTTATTACGTAATACTATCTAACGTTATGCGTCATAACGTAATACTATATAACGTTATACGTCATAACGTTATACTATATAACGTTATACGTTATAACGTAATACTATATAACGTTATACGTTACATGGTGATACTATATAACGTTATACGTTATAACGTAATACTATATAACGTTATACGTCATAACGTAATACTATATAACGTATACGTTATAACGTAATACTATATAACGTTATACGTTATATTGGTGATACTATATAACGTTATAACGTAATGCTATATAACGTTATACGTTATATGGTGATTACTAGTATAACGTTATAACGTAATGCTATATAACGTTATACGTTATATGGTGATACTATATTACGTTTATACGTTATAACGTAATACTATAAAATGTTATACGTTATAACGTAAAAACTATATAACGTTATACGTTATATGGTGATACTATATAACGTTATACGTCATAACGTAATACTATATAACGTTATACGTTATATGGTGATACTATATTACGTTATACGTTATAACGTAATACTATAAAATGTATACGTTATAACGTAATACTATATAACGTTATACGTTATAACGTAATACTATATAACGTTATACGTTATAACGTATACTATATAACGTTTAACGTTATATGGTGATACTATATAACGTTATAACGTAATGCTATATAACGTTATACGTTATAACGTAATACTATATTAACGTTATACGTTATAACGTATCTATATAACGTTATACGTTATATGGTGATACTATATAACGTTATAACGTATTGCTATATAACGTTATACGTTATATCGTAATACTATATAACGTAATACGTAATATGGTGATACTATATACGTTATACGTTATAACGTAATACTATAAATTATACGTTATAACGTAATACTATATAACGTTATACGTTATAACGTAATACTATATAACGTTATACGTTATAACGTAATACTATAATAACGTTTACGTATAACGTTTATATGGTGATACTATATAACGTTATAACGTAATGCTATATAACGTTATACGTTATAACGTAATACTATATAACGTTATACGTTATAACGTAAAACTATATAACGTTATACGTTATATGGTGATACTATATAACGTTTATACGTCATAACGTAATACTATATAACGTTATACGTTATATGGTGATACTATATTACGTTATACGTTATAACGTAATACTATAAATGTTATACGTTATAACGTAATACTATATAACGTTATACGTCATAACGTAATACTATATAACGTTATACGTTATAACGTAATACTATATAACGTTATACGTTATAACGTAATACTATATAACGATATACGTTATAACGTAATACTGTATAACGTTATACGTTATATGGTGATACTATATAACGTTATAACGTAATAGTATATAACGTTATACGTTATATGGTAATACTATATAACGTTATACGTTATAACGCAATACTATATAACGTTATACGATATAACGTAATACTATATAACGTTATACGTTATAACGTAATACTATAGAACGTTATACGTTATAACGTAATACTATATAACGTTATACGATATAACGTAATACTATATAACGTTATACGTTATAACGTAATACTATATAACGTTATACGTTACATGGTGATACTATATAACGTTATAACGTAATAGTATATAACGTTGTACGTTATACCGTAATACTATATAACGTTATACGTTATAAATTAATACTATATAACGTTATACGTACATGGTGATACTATATATCGTTATACGTTATAGCGTAATACTATATAATGTTATACGTTATAACGTAATACTATATAACGTTATACGTTATACCGTAATGCTATATAACGTTATACGTTATAACGTAATACTGTATAACGTTATACGTTATATGGTGATACTATATAACGTTATAACGTAATAGTATATAACGTTATACGTTATATGGTAATACTATTAACGTTACACGTCATAACGTAATACTACACGTTACACGTAATAACGTAAGACTACATAACGTTATACGTTATAACGTAATACTACATAACGTTATACGTTATAACGTAATACTATATAACGTTATACGTTATAACGTAATACTACATAACGCTATACGTTATAACGTAATACTATATAACGTTATTACGTTATAACGTAATACTACATAACGTTATACGTTATAACGTAATACTACATAACGTTATACGTTATAATGTAATACTATAGAACGGTTATACGTTATAACGTAATACTACATAACGTTACGTTATAACGTAATACTACATAACGTTATACGTTATAACGTAATACTATATAACGTTATACGTTATAACGTAATACTATATAACGTTATACGTTATAACGTAATACTATATAACGTTATACGTTACATGGTGATACTATATAACGTTATAACGTAATAGTATATAACGTTATACGTTATACCGTAATACTATATAACGTTATACGTTATAAATTAATACTATATAACGTTATACGTTACATGGTGATACTATATATCGTTATACGTTATAGCGTAATACTATATAATGTTATACGTTATAACGTATACTATATAACGTTATACGTTATACCGTAATGCTATATAACGTTATACGTTATATGGTAATACTATATAACTTTAAACGTTATAACGTAATACTATATAACGTTATACGTTATAACGTAATACTATATAACGTTATACGTTATAACGTAATACTATATAACGTTATACGTTACATGGTGATACTATATAACGTTATAACGTAATAGTATATAACGTTATACGTTATACCGTAATACTATATAACGTTATACGTTATAACGTAATACTATATAACGTTATACGTTATAACGTAATACTATATAACGTTATACGTTATAACGTAATACTATATAACGTTATACGTTACATGGTGATACTATATAACGTTATAACGTAATAGTATATAACGTTATACGTTATACCGTAATACTATATAACGTTATACGTTACTAACGTAATACTACATAACGTTATACGTATAACGTAATACTACATAACGTTATACGTTATAACGTAATACTATATAACGTTATGCGTCATAACGTAATACTATATAAGGTTATACGTCATAACGTAATACTATATAACGTTTTACGTTATAACGTAATACTATATAACGTTATACGTTACATGGTGATACTATATAACGTTATACGTTATAACGTAATACTATATAACGTTATACGTCATAACGTAATACTATATAAACGTTATACGTTATAATGTAATACTATATAACGTTATACGTTATATGGTGATACTATATAACGTTATAACGTAATGCTATATAACGTTATACGTTATATGGTGATACTATATTTACGTTTATACGTTATAACGTAATACTATAAAATGTTATACGTTATAACGTAAAACTATATACGTTATACGTTATATGGTGATACTATATAACGTTATACGTCATAACGTAATACGATATAACGTTATACGTTATATGGTGATACTATATTACGTTATACGTTATAACGTAATACTATAAAATGTTATACGTTATAACGTAATACTATATAACGTTATACGTTATAACGTATTACTATATACGTTATACGTTATAACGTAATACTATATAACGTTATACGTTATATGGTGATACTATATAACGTTATAACGTAATGCTATATACGTTATACGTTATAACGTAATACTATATAACGTTATAACGTTATAACGTAATACTATATAACGTTATACGTTATATGGTGATACTATATAACGTTATAACGTATTGCTATATAACGGTATACGTATATCGTAATACTATATAACGTTATACGTTATATGGTGATACTATATTACGTTATACGTTATAACGTAATACTATAAAATGTTATACGTTATAACGTAATACTATATAACGTTATATGTTATAACGTAATACTATATAACGTTATACGTTATAACGTAATACTATATAACGTTATACGTTATATGGTGATACTATATAACGTTATAACGTAATGCTATATAACGTTATACGTTATAACGTAATACTATATAACGTTACTACGTTATAACGTAAAACTATATAACGTTATACGTTATATGGTGATACTATTAACGTTATACGTCATAACGTAATACTAATAACGTTATACGTTATATGGTGATACTATATTACGTTATACGTATAACGTAATACTATAAAATGTTATACGTTATAACGTAATACTATATAACGTTATACGTTATAACGTTAATACTAATAACGTTATACGTTATAACGTAATCTATATAACGTTATACGTTATAACGTAATACTATATAACGTTATACGTTATAACGAAATACTATATAACGTTATAGGTTATAACGTAATACTAAATATAACGTTATACGTTATAACGTAATACTATATAACGTTATACGTTATATGGTAATACTATATAACGTTATACGTCATAACGTAATACTATATAACGTTATACGTTATAACGTGATTCTATATAACGTTATACGTTATAACGTAATAGTATATAACGTTATACGTTACATGGTGATACTACATATCGTTATACGTTATAACGTAATACTATATAATGTTATACGTTATAACGTAATACTATATAACGTTATACGTTATAACGTAATACTATATAACGTTATACGTTATAACGTAATACTATATAACGTTATACGTTATAAGGTAATACTATATAAGGTTATACGTTATAACGTATACTATATAACGTTATACGTTATAACGTAATACTATATAACGTTATACGTTATAACGTAATACTATATAACGTTATACGTTATATGGTAATACTATATAACGTTATACGTCATAACGTAATACTATATAACGTTATACGTTATAACGTGATACTATATAACGTTATACGTTATAACGTAATAGTATATAACGTTATACGTTACATGTGATACTATATATCGTATACGTTATAACGTAATACTATATAACGTTATACGTTATATGGTAATACTATATAACGTTATACGTCATAACGTAATACTATATAACGTTACAAGTCATAACGTAGTACTATATAACGTTATACGTTATAACGTAATACTATATAAAGTTATACGTTATAACGTAATACTATATAACGTTATACGTTATACGTAATACATATAACGTTATACGTTATATGGTGAACTATATAACGTTATAACGTAATGCTATATAACGTTATACGTTATAACGTAATACTATATAACGTTATACGTATAACGTAATACTATATAACGTTATACGTTATATGGTGATACTATATAACGTTATAACGTAATGCTATATAACGTTATACGTTATAACGTAATACTATATAACGTTATACGTTATAACGTAAAACTATATAACGTTATACGTTATATGGTGATACTATATAACGTTATACGTCATAACGTAATACTATATACGTTATACGTTATATGGTGATACTATATTACGTTATACGTTATAACGTAATACTATAAAATGTTATACGTTATAACGTAATACTATATAACGTTATACGTCATAACGTAATACTATATAACGTTATACGTTATAACGTAATACTATATAACGTTATACGTTATAACGTAATACTATATAACGTTATACGTTATAACGTAATACTGTATAACGTTATACGTTATATGGTGATACTATATAACGTTATAACGTAATAGTATATAACGTTATACGTTATATGGTAATACTATATAACGTTATACGTTATAACGCAATACTATATAACGTTATACGATATAACGTAATACTATATAACGTTATACGTTATAACGTAATACTATATAACGTTATACGTTATAACGTAATACTATATAACGTTATACGATATAACGTAATAACTATATAACGTTATACGTTATAGACGTAATACTATATAACGTTATACGTTACATGGTGATACTATATAACGTTATAACGTAATAGTATATAACGTTATACGTTATACCGTAATACTATATAACGTTATACGTTATAAATTAATACTATATAACGGTATACGTTACATGGTGATACTATATATCGTTATACGTTATAGCGTAATACTATATAATGTTATACGTTATAACGTAATACTATATAACGTTATACGTTATACCGTAATGCTATATAACGTTATACGTTATAACGTAATACTGTATAACGTTATACGTTATATGGTGATACTATATAACGTTATAACGTAATAGTATATAACGTTATACGTTATATGGTAATACTATATAAACGTTACACGTCATAACGTAATACTACATAACGTTACACGTAATAACGTAATACTACATAACGTTATACGTTATAACGTAATACTACATAACGTTATACGTTATAACGTAATACTATATAACGTTTTACGTTATAACGTAATACTACATAACGCTATACGTTATAACGTAATACTATATAACGTTATACGTTATAACGTAATACTACATAACGTTATACGTTATAACGTAATACTACATAACGTTATACGTTATAACGTAATACTATATATACGTTATACGTTATAACGTAATACTACATACGTTATACGTTATAACGTAATACTACATAACGTTATACGTTATAACGTAATACTATATAACGTTATACGTTATAACGTAATACTATATAACGTTATACGTTATAACGTAATACTATATAACGTTATACGTTATAACGCAATACTATATAACGTTATACGATATAACGTAATACTATATAACGTTATACGTTATAACGTATACTATATAACGTTATACGTTATAACGTAATACTATATAACGTTATACGTTATAACGTAATACTATATAACGTTATACGATATAACGTAATACTATATAACGTTATACGTTATAACGTAATACTATATAACGTTATACGTTACATGGTGATACTATATAACGTTATAACGTAATAGTATATAACGTTAACGTTATACCGTAATACTATATAACGTTATACGTTATAAATTAATACTATATAACGTTATACGTTACATGGTGATACTATATATCGTTATACGTTATAGCCGTAATACTATATAATGTTATACGTTATAACGTAATACTATATAACGTTATACGTTATAACGTAATACTATATAACGTTATACGTTATAACGTAATACTATATAACGTTATACGTTATAAGGTAATACTATATAAGGTTATACGTTATAACGTAATACTATATAACGTTATACGTTATAACGTAATACTATATAACGTTATACGTTATAACGTATACTATATAACGTTATACCGTTATATGGTAATACTATATAACGTTATACGTCATAACGTAATACTATATAACGTTATACGTTATAACGTGATACTATATAACGTTATACGTTATAACGTAATAGTATATAACGTTATACGTTACATGGTGATACTATATATCGTTATACGTTATAACGTAATACTATATAACGTTATACGTTATATGGTAAACTATATAACGTTATACGTCATAACGTAATACTATATAACGTTACAAGTCATAACGTAGTACTATATAACGTTATACGTTATAACGTAATACTATATAAAGTTATACGTTATAACGTAATACTATATAACGTTATACGTTATAACGTAATACTATATAACGTTATACGTTATATGGTGATACTATATAACGTTATAACGTAATGCTATATAACGTTATACGTTATAACGTAATACTATATAACGTTATACGTTATAACGTAATACTATATAACGTTATACGTTATATGGTGATACTATATAACGTTATAACGTAATGCTATATAACGTTATACGTTATAACGTAATACTATATAACGTTATACGT